>NW_019208916.1:976303-1011592 GCF_001890105.1 Penicilliopsis zonata CBS 506.65
GTTGGACTCTGCAAGGTGCTGCTTTCAGGCTACATGAACAAGATCTTTACACCTGTCTAGTGCTCCGTATTTCTACCTGTACTTGAGTTGACATGGCAAGAATCAATAGAGACGTGCCTCTAGAATGGCAAGTCCTTTTTTTCAAGCAATCCTTTTTAATGGATATGTGGTCTCGTGGTAGAAACCCTCTTAACACAATAGAACTAGCTTTTGAATGGGTAATAGTGTAAAAAATATAATAATACAACAAGTAACCTATTCTTAATCTTGGACTCCATCTAATTGTGTGTCTTGTGAATGAAGACCTGGTAAGAAGGTAACTACAGGTACAGGTACCTAGTGGTTCAATCGGGTAAGGCGCCAAAATCCCCGATCGGCCGCAAGATGGAGGGATCTGAACCGCAGGAGATCCCACGCTTCCTGTCTCTCCCCATTATTTCTCGGCCGCAGTTCTTTCCCCTACAATAACTACCTCTCTGATAGGCCAAGCTGTCTCGAGTTGGTTCTAGCAGTTTGACGAATATTGTGATTCGATCTCGAGCCCGAACACAGGCGGCGTGTCGCTGCTCCCACACCCTCCCACGATGGACTACGAGATGGATATTGAGCCCATGGGGCCTCAGGTTACGGTCCGCGAGGTATATATATATATATATTTTTTTTTCTAAAGATTTTGAATAGGGAAGAAAAAGAAGGAATGGGGTCTGACTATGCTCTAGGCCGAGCCCAACCGTGTCGACTTCAAACTCAGCTCCGTCGACCTCGCGTTTGCCAACTCGCTCCGCCGCGTCATCCTCGCCGAAGTGCCCACGATGGCCATCGACCTGGTGGAGATCGAAAGGAACACCTCCGTGCTGCCGGACGAGTTCCTTGCGCATCGTCTGGGCCTGATCCCGCTGAACTCCAAGAACTGCGACCAGGACGTCCAGTACACGCGCGACTGCGACTGCGAGAACCACTGCGCACGGTGTAGCGTGACGCTGACGCTGCATGCGCGCTGTACAGGCGAAGATATCATGCGCGTGTACGCGCGCGATCTGGCCGTCAGCGGCGAGCGGGCCAACGAATGGGTCGGCAGCCCTGTCGTCGGTGACGCCAACGGCACGGGACCCCTGATCTGTAAGCTGCGGCGTGGGCAGGAGGTCAAGATGACCTGTATTGCGAAGAAGGGCATCGCCAAGGAACATGCCAAATGGGCGCCTACCGCTGCTGTCGGGTTTGAGTACGACCCGCACAATAAACTGCGCCATGTGGATTACTGGTACGAGGAGGATCCGATCAAGGAATGGTAAGTTTTTTTCTTCCCCCTCAATCCCTTCTGTTTCTTTTTTTGTTCCCTTCTAATGTCAGGCCCGTCTCTCAAAACGCTGCCTGGGAGGCTGCCCCCGCCCCCGACGAATCCTTCGATTACGACGCGGTTCCGAACAAGTTCTACATCGACGTCGAGAGCATCGGCAATCTGGAACCAGATACCATCATCCAGCAGGGGATCGTTGTTTTGCAACGGAAGCTCGCCACGGTCATCTCCTCCCTTACCGAGACTGGCGAAGGCGACCGGAACGGCATGGGCGGCGCCGAGGATGAGGATATGATGGGCATGCGGAGCCCCGATGCCTACGAGCCCCCCGAGGGCATTGATGGCGGGTTTACCGCGTATGCCAATGGCGGGCAGAGTGCCTGGGGCGCCAGCGCAACCACTCCCTACGGCGCAACTCCCTATGGTCAGAGTGGATTTGGCTTCTAACCGGGTAACGGTAACCATTTCTATCGTGTTTTCTTCATCAACCATCATTTGAAAGCGAAGAAATGACCGGGGGGGGGGGGCAAAGAAAAATCGAATAGAGCAAGCATGCGGACGGAGTTTTGTCTATCTTTTCACATCCACCACTTTGACAATGGGAAACAAGGCGCAGGAATTCATATTTTGGCTATCTTATTATTATTTTCTTTTTTTTTTTTTCTTTCCCCCTTCTTGCTTGCTGAAGGGACTCGACTTTTTTTTCTTCTACGGAGGTACAGTTGTTCTATATCATGTATTATAACCCGTGGACTTCTCGGAGCAAAGAACATACATTACGAACATCCTAGTAACTAGTAAATATAACTACTCACTGCTATTTAAACTACTGGTTTATTGATCTATGTCAGTATAATATAGATATAAAGTAAAAAAATGATATTTAATAAATAAATGTATTGTTCTATGATATCTAGAGCATCACGTGTCACTCCATAACAGGCTTAGCGCCAATATTTGCCCCTCCGCCTTCGGATTCACAAAATTCCAGACTGAGTCAAGAAGAGATTCTCAACCCCCTCATTTCTCTTTCTCTATTCTCCAACGTATACTTGGCTGTTCTTTGAGGCCAGGTATTGCAACGATGGCCTCCGTCGAAGTGCCCCTGAGACCACGGCCGGCTGAGCCCGAGCAGAGTACTCTGCAGCTGGAAAATGTTTCTTCTTTTTCCCCCCTCCCCTCTTCCCCTCTCCTCTCTCTACGCTTGATGCTAATCAAAATCCGATAGACAGAGAAGCGTGATGAGCTGATTGCCGTGAGTTTTGCCGCTCGATAATGTTTGTATACAGAGATAGAATAGAATCGCTAAGAATGTTTTTTTTTTCTAGTCCGAGAAGAAGTATCAGAAACAATGGGCCGAGGCTGGTGTCTTCAAACAAGATGCGCCTACGGACGGTTCGCAGCGCCCGCCCAAGTTTTTCGGCACCATGGCATACCCGTACATGAATGGCACTTTGCATGCCGGTCATGCGTTTACCGCGTCGAAGATTGGTTGGTGGAATACCTTGTTTGACTTGCTGTTATAATGCATACCTTGGTTGGATTGTTGTTCTAATGCAATACTAATGCTATGCTACTTGATAGAGTTCGCAACTGGGTTCGCTAGGATGGAGGGCAAGCGGGCCTTGTTCCCGCAGGGTTTCCACTGCTCCGGCATGCCCATCAAGGCCTGTGCGGATAAGCTCGCCCGCGAGGTGGAACTGTTTGGCCAGAACTTCGAGCGGTATGTGGAGGAGACCGGGGACGACGAGGAGGAGGAACCGGCTGCCCCGGCGGCCTCCAAGGATGGCAAGACGGATCTGGGCAAGTTCAGCGGGAGCAAGAGCAAGGCCGCCGCCAAGACGATCCAGACCAAGTACCAGTTCCAGATCATGTTGGCGCTGGGCGTGCCCGTGACGGAGATCCACCAGTTCGCCGACCCGGCGCACTGGCTGGCGTACTTCCCCCCGCTGTGCCGGGACGATCTGACCTCGTTCGGGGCCCGTGTCGACTGGCGGAGGTCCATGGTCACCACCGACGCGAACCCCTTCTACGACGCCTTTGTTCGGTGGCAGATGAACCGCCTGAACAACCTCGGCAAGATCAAGTTCGGCAAGCGCTATACAATCTACAGCCCCAAGGATGGCCAGGCCTGCCTCGACCATGACCGCAGCTCCGGCGAAGGTGTCACCCCGCAGGAGTACACCTGTCTCAAGCTGCGCACGCTGGAGTGGTCGGAGCGCGCCAAGGAGGTGATTGGAGACAAGCTGCCCGCCGACGCCAAGGTCTACTTCATCCCCGCCACCCTGCGTCCGGAGACCATGTACGGCCAGACCTGTTGTTTCGTCGGACCCAAGGTTGCCTATTCCGTCTTCGAGGTTTCCGCCAGCAAGAAGGAGTACTTTGTCATGTCCACCCGCGCGGCCCGGAACATGGCCTTCCAGAACATTTTCCCGGAATGGGGCGTGTACCCGAAGGTGGTGGACTTTGTGGGAGCGGACTTGGTCGGCACCCGCGTCCATGCCCCGCTCTCGGTCCACTCCGAAGGTGTCTATATCCTGCCCATGGAGACCGTCAAGCCCACCAAGGGCACGGGTGTCGTCACCTGCGTTCCCTCGAACAGCCCCGATGACTACGCCACCGTCCTGGAACTCACCAAGAAGGCCGACTACTACGGAATCAAGAAGGAGTGGGTGGACAAGGAGATTGTGCCGATCATCGACACCCCCATGGGCGACCTGAGCGCCAAGGTCCTTTACGAGAAGCTCAAGATCAACTCGCCCAAGGACGTGAAGCAACTGACCGAAGCCAAGGAGATTGCGTACAAGACCGATTTCTACCAGGGTACCATGAAGTTTGGCCCTTTTGCCGGCACGCCCGTGCAAGACGCCAAGCCCCTGATCACGGCCCAGCTGCTGGAATCCGGCGACGCGTTCAAGTACGCCGAGCCCGATGGGCAGGTCGTCAGTCGCTCGGGCGACGACTGTGTTGCCGCCTACCTGGACCAGTGGTACTTTGCGTACGGGACCGCGGAGAACGGTGGCGATGGTGCGTGGTGCCAGCAGGTCCTGGATCACGTCGAGGACGGGCTGAACACCTACTACGCGGAAGCCAAGCATGCGTTCGAGAGCACGGTCGCCTGGCTCGCCCAGTGGGCCTGCACCCGCTCCTACGGCCTGGGTACCAAGCTGCCCTGGGATCCCACCCAGCTGGTGGAGTCGCTGTCGGACAGCACCGTCTACATGGCCTACTACACCATCTGCCACTACCTGCACAGCGACATCTTCGGCAAGCAGCCCGGCCAGTCGAGCAAGCCGATCTTGGCGGAGCAGATGACGGATGACGTGTGGGACTACATCTTCCACCGCTCCGAGTCCGTGCAGACCGACATTCTCCCCGAGGATCTGGCTGCCATGCGCAACGAGTTTGCGTACTGGTATCCGCTGGATCTGCGGGTTTCGGGCAAGGACCTGATCAACAACCATCTCACCTTTGCGCTCTATCACCATGTGGCGCTGTTCCCCGAGAACTTCTGGCCGCAGGGATTCCGCGTCAACGGCCATCTGATGCTGAACGGCAAGAAGATGAGCAAGAGCACGGGCAACTTCCTGACCCTCCGCCAGGCGATCGAGAAGTTCGGCGCCGACGCGACCCGCCTGGCGCTGGCGGATTCCGGCGACGGGATCGAGGATGCCAACCTGGAGGAGAGTTCGGCCAACGCAGCCATTCTCCGCCTGTACGAGCTGAAGAAGTGGGCCAAGGAGACCCTGGAGGATTCGACCCTGCGGGACGGCGAGCTCTCCTTCTTCGACCGGCTGTTCGAGAACGACCTGAACACCCTGGTGATCGAGACGCGCAAGCTCTACGAAGCCACCATGTACAAGCTGGCGCTCAAGACCGGCTTCTTCGACCTCATGTCCTCGCGCGACTGGTACCGCGAGAACTGCCGCGCTGCGGGCGTGGGGATCCACAAGAAGCTGGCCCGCCGCTACGTCGAGCTGCAGGCCCTGCTCCTCACCCCGATCGCCCCTCACTGGGCCGATTCCGTCTGGCAGGAGATCCTGGGCCACCCGACCACCATCCAGAACGCCCTGTACCCGACCGTCCCGGCTCCCGACGCCGTCCTGGCCGCCGCAACCGCCTACGTCAAGGACACGGCCAGCTCCATCCTGCAGGCGGAGGCGAACCAGATGAAGAAGCTCGCCAAGGGCAAGCAGACGACCTTCGACCCCAACGCGGGCAAGAAGCTGACCGTCTTCGTGGCGGCGGCCTTTCCGGAATGGCAGCAGCGGTACCGCGGTATCGTGCAGGAGGAGTTCACCGCCAAGGGAGGCGATCTGGACGTCAAGGCCCTGGCGGCCAAGATCGCCAAGCCCGAGATGAAAAAGGCCATGCCCTTCATCCACACGCTCAAGAAGCGGCTGGACTCGGGCGAGGCCCCCGACCGCGTCTTCGCGGAGAAGCTGCAGTTCGACGAGGTCCTGGCCTTGCAGGAGATGACCCCGGGCTTGAAATCGACGATCCGGAAACTCGAGGCTGTCGAGATCGTTCGCGTCAAGGAGGGCGACGAGACCGGTGAGCTCGTCGGCTCCGCTGAGAGGATACCCCTCCCCTCTATGGCTTCGGGGGCCGTCCCGGGCAATCCGGCCTTTCACTTTACGAATGTTTAGACTTATCTAGATGAATTTGATTCAGCATTAAGTACGAGTTAAGAGTAGTAGTAGTAGTAGTAGTAGTAGTAGCTAATAACAACCATGTATGATGCATATCAAGTACAACTGTGTAATGCCTACACCTATAAACCAAACCAAACTATAAACCAAACCAAGCTAAATCACGAGTCGAGAGCATTGTATCTGAGTGTTAGAAAGTCAGAATGTTTAAATCCCCGGTAGAAACGACAGTAGTGAAGGGTTAGAAGTGAAATGAAATTAATACCCCTGTGTAGCAACTCCATGTCCCGTATCCATTTGTGCATATGCCACGACATTGACCACCTGACGAAACGCCAGCGTAAAAAAGATGGGGAAAGAAGACTTGATAATGAGGAGGAAGAGGAGGAGAAAGAGAGAGAGAGAGAGAGGATGAATCATGAGTCACCAGTCGATGCGTCGATGTGATTCGATGGATCTTCCGGCATGGATGGCACGCGGCGGCCGGCCCCGTAGACCATCTCCATCAGCTTAGCCTTTTGCTTTTCTCGGACAGAGCGCAGGTAGTCGTATGTGCCCTCGAGGCCCTTGATTTGTCCGTCAATGATGGACTCGACTGCGCCGAGCATGTGGTGGTGGTGATGATGATGGTTGTGGCCGGATGAGTCGAGGGAGGCGGAGGAGGAGGATGAAGAAGCGGCGGCTAGGCCGAGGCTGATGGAGTCGTTGCGGCGGACGAGCGGGCTGACGAGCTTGCGGCGAAGGGTCTCCAGGTTGACCTTGAGGGTGAGCAGGCGACCGTGATGATCCATGAGGAGGTGCTTGTTTGCGACGGTGCGGTTGCGCACATTGGTTAGCAGGCGCTTGTTCTTCTCGTACTTGCGGACCATGGCGGCGTCGGGCCCAAGCACACGCGTCCACAGCGAGGAGAGCATCTCGCCCTCGGCGCGCTCCTGCGCATCAGACTCGCGCACCACCGTGCGCTGCAGGTTGAGAAACTGCCGGTCGATTGACTCGAAGAGAGCAAAGAGCGCCGTCGAGTGCGTCAGCTCGCTGTTGATCGACTCCTCCAGTACGGACAGGAACTCGCTGAAAGTCCGCGTCAGCGTCGCCTGCGTACGCTGCGCACTCGTCGGCCCGAACACAGCCGTCACCACATGGCCTAGTGTCGTTGGTGTTGTCGCCAGCTCGGTACCGCCACCACCACCACCACCATTCTCTCCGCTCCCACTAGCCGTGGGGACGGTGCGCTCCAATGCGCCGAGCCGCGAGAGCATGTTGTGGAAGTTATCAAACATGATGGCGGGAAGGCTGCTGGGCGGTTCGGAGGAAAGTCGTTCGAGCTCGCGCTTCGCCCAGTCCATGACGATGAGGATCGAGTCAATGTCCGAGTCCACGTTGGCGAAGAAGCGCGTGAGCTCGAGCGACAGCGATTTGAGCGAATCGGAAAGCTCATCCAACTGACGCACGATGATCGGCGCGCTGGTCATGTTGGTCCCGCGGACAGACTCGCTGAGGTCCCAGACGGCAACACCGGTCTCCTGCAGCGTGCCAATCTGCTGCACCCCATTCTCCGAGTAATAGATGAGCGGCTCGAACGAGCGCGCAAAGCTCGACAGCTTCACCAGGTCTGGGATGGAGTGTGGTAAGGCCGGGAGAAACAATGCGCGCATGAAGACAAGGGAAAAGAGGAGAATGAGGATGGACAGGGTAGTGTTGGATTTGGTGCTCGTGATGCGGTCAAACTTGGATCGCAGGTAGGAAAACAATGCGACAAAGGGTTCGCGGTGCTGCACCTCTGCGCGGACAGCAAAACGGATGTCTTGGATGGGGAAAGAAGAAACGGCACAGGTCAGCATATTGTGCGCCAATCTGCTGAGACGGGGGTCCATCTTTTAGGGGGATAACGGATGAATGGGGGGGGGAGAGGAAGGGAGCCTACAGTTACTAAGATTTTCCGGTCCAAACTCCAGTCCTTCTGTTTCAGTAGCAGTGTTGGTAGCGGCGGCGGCGGCAGCGGTAGCAGGCAAGCCTCTGGGAATAATCATGGCCGGGCTCGGAGAGCGTCCCTTCATGGGCGAGTCCATATCTGCAGGCAGCGGCACATTTGCGGCGAGGGTGATGTCGCCCGAGGTGGTGTCCGGGTTGGAAGCACCCGGCGTATCCTCCGATGCATCTTCATACTGCGGGCTGGGTTCTCGCGAGTGGGAGGGACTGAGACCAACGGTGGGCTTGAGCTCCAGCCGATCTCCCGAGTCGCCTTTGCGCATGTACGGTTGATGTCGGTACCATCCACTGCCACGCACAACATCGTACTTGCGAAAGCCCGGGGGCGACCAGCGATCGACATTGGGCGTTATCTCGTCTGCGTCACCGTCCGAGTCCTCCGACCGGAAGCCCGAGTGCTGCGAGGGGAGACCAAAGAGTGGTGAGCGATGCGCGTTGCTGTTTTCTGCGAAATCCTCCAGCGAGGCATCTAATGAGGGATGGTCATCAAAGACATTATCCAGCTCGTCCAACATGGTGGACGGCGTATCGCACGGACGAAAGCCGGCAGGAGGGAGCTGTAATTGCAACACCGGGAATACCACAGGGACCAACGCGCCCCGATCAGCTTCGGCGGCAAGAGGAGGGGGGAGGGGGGGGAGGAAAGGTTAGCAAGAATAGGTAAGTGAAGCGCTTCAGAAGATCGGATGGATCACAAAAAGATTTGTAGTAAATGAAGTAGTAGTATAGTATGTAGTAGTAAGATGATTGATTGATTGATTGACTGATGGACTATGCGCCCGCGATTCTGTTCCAGCAAGAGAGTTGGACGACAGCCTGCAAATCAGAGACCAAGGCAAGTCGCGCAACGATGCGAAACATTTGAAACACGCGCAGGGAATGCCTCGAAGGGAGGGAAAGGAGGGGGGGGAAGACCGTCTGGGTACAAAAACGTGCCTCAAGCGCGTCAACAGTGAGAACAGTATAGGACGGGATGGATGCCTGGCAGGTTGATGCCTAGTTTTCACCCACTAGAATGTTAGCCAAGTCGCTCCTGCGCTCTGCAAGATGATAAATCTTGTCTTCTTGTGTTTTTTTTTCTTTCTTTCTTCTCTTTTCTTTTCTCTTGAAGCAGATGCGATGCTCTACGTGGGGAGATGCAAGAGCAGAGGAGGGGGAGGTGGGCAGGCCAGAGTGAAGGAAGGGGGAGGGGGGGGGGAAGAAGAGAGAGGAACAAACCCCATGGGCCAGTTTCGCCCCCCTCTCCCAGTAACCCAGACGGTCCCTCGCAGATAGGAGATGAGTCCATCCACTGCAGTGATCCCGGGTCCACCAGAACGCCAGCCACAAGTCAATCCTCAGTTCTTGTTCCTCCAGAAGACGGCAAAGAGCGGTGGCTGGTCCAATCGATCCCGTGGCCCATCATTGCGTTATTGGGCAGCGTTTGCTGGATCCAATCAGTCCAACCCCGGCTCAAACGGTCCTCTGGCTTGTTGACTTGTCTGCCGAATCATGACGAGCACTGCGTTCGACGGGCTCTGCACCGCCTGCTGGCTGGCCAGCTCAACCTGTCTGTCTATCCCGGCTGATCCCTGCCTGGCGGCGTCTGCTCTGGGAGCTGCAAGGATCGCCTGCCGACCCCGCCAGCGGCGAACAATGAAGGAATGAATGGTTCTGTCGAACAATACGACGACGTCATGACAATTGAACCCGAGTCTCTTGTTGACGAGACAAGAGGGAGACTCTTCCAGCAGACGGACGTCTTTCTTGTCTTTGTTGTGCAGGGAGGGAGAGACCAGACCGTCTGCTCTGAGCTGATTCGGGAAGATCCGGTTGAATGGAGCTGGTCATGTGGATGTAGTTCTGCCTGAGGCATGAAGTGCCTGTCGAGATGACAGCGCAACATGAATGATAGTAGTAGTAGTAGTAGTAGTCGTAGTAGTAGTAGTCGTAGTAGTAGTAGTCGTAGTCGTAGTAGTAGCAGTAGTAGAAGATGCTGCTCAGCAAGGAGTGCATATTTGACAGCTACATATTCTCCGGTATTCATGTCTGTATATATTCAAGTCACTGTCTACTCGGCAGAATACGGGAGTACAAATTATGCTGCATCCTCGAAAATAACTGAGAGGAGATATTATTACATCGCCCACGACTCACGCACTCTTTTTAACATACACGAGCAATGACAAGAAACCTGAGATCTATCGTATTCAACATCTTCCAGCGCGTAGAAGAGACCAGGTCTATGGGAGGGGTCCGGAACCGTAAAACAGAATGGGGGGAGGTAGAAAAAAAAAGAAAGAAAAGTTGGTGGTGGCTAAAATTACAAGTCTTATCCCAGCGGAGTTCTCTGCGCATAGCTTGCCATGTCTTTCAAGCATAGAAATCGACGCGTCGCGATGATCCGAGGTCCAAGTCGAGAACAAACATTATCCGTGATCAGGCGTTATGTGTTTATTTGGTGTTTTCCTTGAGGTAGCTGTGAAAAGAAACAGTCAGAGATCCTGCAGTTGTAAACACCCAAGGTTGCGGGGGAAATGGAGTGGCATACGAGATCAGGTCATTCCTGTCCTTGTTCTTCTTCAGACCACCGAAGGCCATCTTGGTACCGGGGATGAACTTCTTGGGGTTCTCGAGGTAGCTGAACTATACGGGGCATTAGCCTCTATGGTTTCCCATCATTATTCTTCCCCCGCGGTTTCGTTACATACCAGAGTGTTCTCGTCCCAGGTGACATTGGCCTGCTTGTTGGCGTCGGTGTAGGCGTAGCCCTCACAGGCACCGGTGCTACGGCCGAAAAGACCGTGCAGGTTGGGGCCGACCTTGTGAGGACCGCCAGCCTCGACAGTGTGGCACTGAGCGCAACGAGTCTTAAATCGGACGTCAGTACCGCATTTCTCACTCGCAAAAGAAAAATTATATGGCAATCAGTCTTACCTGGAAGAGCTTGGCGCCCTTAGCAACGTCACCTGAACCAAACAGCCCATTAGCATCGACTTCAGCCTGTGTCGCGATCTGCGCCGCAGCCTTGGCCGCTTGTACTTCGGCCTCGCGACAGAGTAGGGAAGTGGACAAGCAGAAGACGTCCCAGCTCGTCATGACGGTTGCAGTTTTTTTTTTTTTTTTCTTTATAAGAGGGAGTGGTTTTGCTTATGAGAGGGAAGAAAGGGTCGTAGTGTAATATAGCAGTGGCGAGAAGCTGGAATAAGAGTTCCAAGCCCAGATTAACAGAGGATATTTCTCTGTTCACATCTGCTACTCTCACTTACCACATGGGAGGGGAAAATGCCTAGACGTCTTCTGCTTGAAGCCAACAAACTCGCAGGGGTGGCTTACCGGGAGCGAAAGAGTCCTTGCCCATTGTGATTTTGATTTAAAAAAGGGTGGTGTATAGAACAGGAAATCTAGATATGCAACTGTACAGAGAGAATTGAAGCCACACGGGACCTGAAGGAGGCAATGGGAGGTTTCGAGCAGAGAATTGAACTGGCAGAAGGGGAATCGATCGCAAGTTTTTCTTTCGCGCAGGCAGAGAATTTGTACGATGCGCGACCGTCTGCCCGGCAGCTCCCGTGACCCGGAGGTTGGCCAATCACCGTGCAGATGATTCAGCAGCCCACGGACACAACCGGAGCCATCATGACGTTTTGTGGCCAGCTCTCGAGGAACAACTCAGCACTGAACATGGTTTATTTTTCGATCGGTATCCTAGATGAGCAGTTTGATATTGGGTAGAATCCGCTACTTCGACTCGCTTATACACAGATTTGGTGTTGTAATGCTGCTCCTCCAGGATGACCTCATGGTTATCGCCTTCACCGGGCCAGGGTGTGGGCCGGGTTGGAAATTCCCGCCTCGCTATTGACCCGAAATAAAGTGAAGAGAATGTCCGTCGGCTCCATCAGTCCGGAGTAAAGCTGCCCCGTACTATGTAGTCCAGACTCCGGAGTTGTACTTGGAGGCCGACGGATTCTCTAGAAGAGTATTTATTGTACAGCAGCGTCAGTTTCCAGGTACATAGGTGTCAGGGACCGAGAACATCAAGGCTTGTACCTAGGTACCTAGAAGGTTACTAGAAACCTTAGGTTAGGTACCTACCTAGTAGGTACTAGTACCTCTGGTAATCAGCAATTGACAACATGGCAATTGGTCGGAACATTGAACAACCGTTGAAAACCTTAGGCAGTGGCCAAGGAGGCTACACTCTTAGACGATAGGTGCGGAATAGACGGCACTCGTTGGCAAGATGGCCGAGTTGGTTATGGCGGCAGGTTCAAGAGATTTATTCCTCTTGCCTTAAAAATCTAAGGTAGATTTCTGCTTCTCGTGAGGGAACCGGGGTTCGAATCCCCGTCTTGTCATATATTTTTTGGTGGTGAATATTGATAGAGTATTTTTTGAGGAAGGCATATTCCAGGTTTAAATCAGACTTGAATAAATAATATGGACAGAGTCTTGACCTTGTAGCGATTTTTGTGGGGAGCTTTAACCAACATATGCCATGACGGAAAGAAAAGGGTTTTCAGGTGACGACCCAGCTCTGTTTTACAACAAAGACTTCCCTGACTGTCCGCCATAACTTGTGTTCTCTTTATCTTTCCCCTCCAGTACTACCTACCTCCTCGGTACCTTGACTGGATTCATCTGTCTTTCCTTCCATCCATCAACCTTGGAGTCCTCAAGCCTTTTCGATAGCACAGACTGCTCTGAAGCGGGGAATTAGATACAATAGGGGAACAGGTTCGAATATACTCGGTGATTGTTTGCAGCTGTGTTTCTCGTGATCCTACCGTCTCCGATCTGGATATGGTCTTGCTAATCGTTATTTTTAAGAAACCACAAAACCAGCCTGTACCAGTTAATGACCTAATCCAGGTTTCGTAGAACCTGAGAGCACACCAAGCAGCCTGGCGGAAATAACAAATCATACAACGATGCTGAACATGTGGTCGAAATCACCTGCTATTGGGCCTGTGTGAATGAGGATGTCAAGGTTGAACCAAGTCAAGTCTCCTCCTAGCTAGGACATTGACAGAGAAATCTTTTGCTCACATCCTGTTACGAATCATTGCAGTCGGTGTCAAGATAATCGCAGAGCCTCCAAAAATACAATCGGTCGAGCTACCTGAGAGCACACCAACTGGCATCAGGCCCGGCACCAAGCCAATTTCCAGAAAAGTGTCCACAAGTTACGACAGGTCCAAAATTCAATTGTGACATTGGAGACGTCTTCGCGGTATCTGGGTGGCGCACCTTTGACTTGATACAGACTTGCATATCCGCTCATGTTCGGCGATTTAACATAGCCAGAACAGCATTGCCATTGATTGAGAAGAATATTTTAATCATATCCGACGCATTCGAGTCAAGCAATTCGGCATTGTTGCCATCATCAGACAAGGTCGAATTTGTTAGGTCTTTAGCTCTAGTTCATCTCAAGGATTAGCTGCTAGCACAACCTGATATGGACTTTGAATGTCTATGGGTACCAGGTGGAACATATAGTATAGTTACTCTATACCTTCATACCTAGGTACATTCGAGCACACTCGGTTGTTAGAGGTCTCTACTCCGTTTGTGACCACCATCCCTAGGCGGACTGTAGATAGTTACCTAGTTAACTAGGTACCTAAATGTGATTGTTCCTGAATTTAGGGAAGCTGTCACTATGACGTGATAAACATGTCATGCAGAATCCCTAGATAGTATTAAGGTATACTCCATCGTACCTTAGATACCAGATACTACCAGATAACCAGGGTACCCGTACTACTCCGTAGATACTACTAATCTACCCTGAGTGCAGGTACAGGACTGATCAGTGATTACCCTGTCGTACTCCGTACCCTGCTCCAAACCGCGTATGTAAGTCATGATTAGTTAACTATGATATGATGTTCATGTTCATCAGACCTGGAAGGATCTGGCTGGGGCGGACCCGGCAGAGTGTCTCCTCCCCACTGCTGACGCGACGTGTGTCTAGACTGTAGGTACTGACTACTTATGACCAATCCGTACTGTGTGGAACTACTAGTACAAGTTACGCAGTTGATCTCCATAGTAGGTAATAATTAGTACTCGTACGGAGTACTCTGTAGTCAGTAGTTAGTTAGTACTCAAGCTGACTTAAGTCGAGTACTCCATATTCCAAATCCGAGTAATGAAGGTAGTACTCTAATAATAAAATTAATGATACTCCTATGTAGTACGGAGTACGGAGTACCTACCTATGTACTAGAATCGACCCGTTACAATGGATCCTACCTCCTCCTACCCCTGCTGAACGAACTGAAGAAACAGAAACGGCTCATCTGTAACAGCGGCGGCAGCTCAGGCGCAGCCCATCTCCCGGCGGACTAAGGGACGGGCCTGGCAGGTGGAGTTTCCGAGTTCCCCGGTGGTAGTATTTGTTAGTATTTGTTAGTATTTGTTAGTATTACAGTAGTTTAGTACCTAGTAGGTAGGTACCTAGTAGTTCAGTAGGTATTGGTTAGCTGTTATTATTATGAGTACCTTAGTACCTACCTGGTACCTAGTAGTAAAATACGTATCTGCGGGTGTGCCTAAACAATCGGTGGTTCGGTCAGGAACACCAAAAAGGGGCTGTAGGTCAACATATGGATCCAGTACCTATTAACTTTGTAGACTACTAGGTACACTACATAGTACCTACACTACAATCAGGTTCATAGTATAGAGGACACTTTTGTTTAATTTCATCCTCAAGTAAATTTGTAATAAATAGTAAATAGTAATAGTAATAGTCAATAGCATGACTGGTCATGTGCTCACTGCTCGATTGATCGCCATGCACGCGGTGATCGGGATCGAGACTATGACCAAATACTGGGTACTTACTGTATGTATTGTACGGAGTACTCCGTACGACGAGACAGTATAAAACCAACTTGGTTAGAGGTTGAGTTATGGACAGTTAGCCACTAAACAGAGTAACTGCGTTGTATGCAACTAAGCCCTGCTCCGTTCCGCTGGGTTGGATCACCTCCACTTACTAGTAATTATAGAGGTACCTAGTACTCTGTACTCTGTAGTTGTGATAGTTGTACAGCACTACCAGGCAGCACTGCTAGTTGCTGGCTTTAGTACGAGTACGAGTACTCTTAGAGCACTACATAATATCGATATTAGGATGGAGTACTCCGTACTCCGATGTAGGAAGTAATAAATATTCCTACTAGATGTATCTCCTAGCATGTCGAGTTAATATATACTATGTGGTACAGAGTATCAGCATGTCCATGTTCCACAGCAGGCGCGGCAAGCAATATTCAACTGGGGACATGCACTGGTCGCGGGGCGGCCACTCACGACGACGAGACGTGTCGACCGGGGTTATGGCCATGTCGCTTTCGAGGATCCGACAGGATTCGACGAATCGTCCTTGTGCCCATCGTAGCGAATAGCTCAGGTTATTCCAGACACGTCAAGAGTACGGAGTACCTGGATTATGGATTATTGGTGGTACGGAGTACGGTGTACCTGGTACCTAAGAGGTTAGGTACGGAGTATTGGATGACTCCGTACGGTACCGTACTGGATGACTAATCGCCAAGGGTCTCGGGCAACTGTGCAGGGGCAACGCGGCCCAACCCCTGGAAGACCGAGTCTCAACGGAGCTGGACGAAGTATGTACAGAGGAACAGATATAATAGCGATTATGAGTATTTAGTACTCTGTATGGAGTGTAGAAATTATATTCTATGAAGCATATGTAGTAGACCAGTCGGTGGTGTGGAGGAATCTGGTAGATGATTGACAACGTTGGCAACGGTTCGGCCCTGTCCATCCATCCAAGGTACACTCACCACGCAGACTCCTCCCGTTCCACCACCCACTCTTTTATTGGGCCACGCGAGACTGTTTTCCTTTCTTCGTTTTGGGATAGTAGTAGTATACTAGGTACCTACCTAACCTACCTAGGGTACTAGGTAGTACCTCCTACCTAGGTATATAGTACAGAAGACCAGGTCACTGCGCATGCACATGCATCAGATAAGCCGATCGAGTCCACGCCATGCATTGCCATAATCGACCTCTCAAATTAAGGACTGTACTCATAATTTTGATTACCTGTGACTTAGGTACGGAGTGAATAGCTGTATGAAGTACTCCTATCCGTACTACTCCGTTAGCTATACTCCGTACTCATACTAAGCTTACTAGCCATTACACACTCCTCCTGGTGGAGCTGGTTGGACCTGTAGAGGGGCGTAAATAAAAGGAATAAGGAACAATAATTAAAGGGAAAAAAATTAAAAAAAAAAAAAATTAAAAAAGAGAAAAAGAGAAAATAAGAAAGGAATAATAAATACAATAAAAATAAATCCAGCTTAACGCTCTATCCTTCTTTGGTTGTCCGTCGCGTCTTGCGTTCCTCGCGCATCCCATCCTCTTTGCCCCTCTGGCCAGTGGCCACTCTCTTTCTCCCCCCCCCAGTCCCGGCCGTCCGTCAACGTCGAATCTCACCACACGCACTCCCTCACACAAACACACACACAACAACTCATATCACTCTCCTTTACCTTTCCTCTATGCACTCCCTGCCTCCCCTCGCTTCGCTCATTAATTGTTTTCCCTCTTCCATCCATCAACCCACGTCTAGTCTGCTTCGCCCGCCGCCGGACTTCCTGCCTCCCTCCTCCTCAGCCGTCCCACCGCCGTCGTCTTTCTCTCTCTTTCTCTCTCTCTCTCTCTCTCTCTGACACTCGAGCTTCGTCATCTTCACGCCCTCCGTCTATATAGCAGACTACAGAGCGTCAAGAAGATTTACTCTCTGATCCGCGTCAACGCTATCTCCCATTTGCAATTTGCTCCGCCCTCTTGACTGCTGTTGCTCTAGTCTCCACGCCCCCCCCCCCTCTCCCCCCAAAAGAGTGCCTAGTCGCCTCCTTCCCCCCCCCTCTCGTCACCGTCAGGGGCTTCCCAAGAGCTCTGATCATTCATTTTAGAGGATTGTCCAAACGGCTCCGCTTCCCGGACAACGGGTCACGTCCATATTTCTGGGTCTTCCATCGTGCTTCCAGATCGTCCTCTCCCTCCACTTTCGTTATTTCCTGGAACTTATACATGACCCCCTCCTCCCGCCCCCCTCGGTCGTTTCTTCTGCTCTTCCTTCCCCTCTTCTCAACCATTTGATGCAATCTCTCTCTCTCTCTCTCTCGACACACCAATTATATACAGCTCTTGCAGATAATGTACACAGAGTCTTCGTGAATTCTTCCTAAGCTACCTCTTCAGGTGAGTGACACCTGCTGATGGGAGACGATGATGCATTGATTAGACTCCCCCCCTATTAATAGACACTGACGATATCATTCCAGTCTCAACCGATTCTCTTGCTCTCTTTCTGCTGGCCAGAAATCAGGAGGGGGGAAGAACACCCTGCTCACCATGACTGTCGCCTACGAGTACTCCTCCCGGGCTGCGGCCCAAGCGTCGACGGCGACGTTGGAGGAACGATTCGAAGTGATCAAGGAAGTTGGTGATGGAAGTTTTGGAAGCGTGGCTCTGGCCCGTGTCCGGACCGCCGGAGCTCATATTGCCCGGAGGGGCACAATGGTCTGTTGGACTTTTTTTTTCTATGACGATATGCTTGGAGCTATGGCTAATATCCCCACAGGTGGCGATCAAGACGATGAAGAAGACATTCGACTCATTGACCCCGTGTTTAGAATTGCGAGAAGTCATCTTCCTACGTACCATCCCCTCACATCCTCATCTTGTCCCCGCCCTCGACATCTTTCTCGACCCCCTTTCTCGCAAGCTACACATCTGCATGGAATTCATGGATGGGAACTTGTACCAGCTCATGAAAGCCCGGGACCACAAGTGTCTGGAGAATAAGCATGTCAAGAGCATCCTCTTCCAGATCCTCGGCGGTCTCGACCACATCCATGCCCACCACTTCTTCCACCGCGACATCAAGCCCGAGAATATCCTGGTTTCTACCTCCGCCCCCAATGACTCGGCCTTCAGCCGATACTCCACCCTCGTCACCCCGCCATCCACGCCCCCGACCTACACCGTCAAGATTGCCGACTTTGGCCTCGCCCGCGAGACCCACTCGCGGCTGCCCTACACCACCTATGTCTCAACCCGCTGGTATCGGGCTCCCGAGGTTCTCCTGCGCGCCGGCGAGTACTCTGCCCCCGTCGACATGTGGGCCGTGGGCGCCATGGCCGTGGAGATCGCCACCTTGAAGCCCCTGTTCCCCGGCGGCAACGAGGTCGACCAAGTCTGGCGCATCTGCGAGATCATGGGCAGCCCGGGCAACTGGTACAGCAAGTCCGGCGCCAAGATTGGCGGCGGCGAATGGAGAGAAGGGTCTCGTCTGGCTCAGAAGCTCGGCTTCACCTTTCCCAAGATGGCGCCGCACTCCATGGAGAGCATCTTGCAACCGCCGCAATGGCCTACGGCATTCAGCAACTTTGTGACCTGGTGTCTGATGTGGGATCCAAAGAATCGCCCGACCTCCTCCCAGGCCCTCAATCATGAGTACTTTGCCGACGCCGTCGATCCCCTGCGCCCCAAATCATCCACCGCCCGTCTGCTCGGTCGCAAACAGTCGGACAAGAGCTTCCGCTCCCCGTCGAGGGAGCTCAACGACTCGCCCACCACGCTGTCGGCCAAGCCATCCTGGTTCCGGCGCTCACTCATTGGGCGATCCGAGAGCCCCGCCCCCGGTGTCGAGATCGAGCAAGCATCCCGGTCCCCTGTCGCGGTCTCCTACAACAATCTCTCCGTTCCTGAGGCACAGTCCAAGTCTACAACAGCAGCTACTACCACCAAGTCATCGACCACCAGTAAACGAGCCACATGGGCAAACGGTGCGCCCATGCCGATTCTTCCCTCCATCCGTCCCGTGTCTCCGCTGTCGAACGCGGTGACCGCCCAGGGAAATTCCACCCTAAGCTACGGAAACGAGGTCTCTTCCAATGCCAGTGATTCTTCGAACAAGAAGATCGGCCGTCAGCTGTCGGTCAACTCACACGGCAACCACTACGCCGAGATGCATCGCCAGGAGACGGAGCGAGCCCTCAACGGGCTGTGCAACAATAACAATACGAATGCCGCCGTGGCGGCCAAGGAGAGCTTCTTTTCCCACCTGCGGAAACGAGCCCGTCGGCTGTCAGGCCGGAACCAATTGAACGCCGCCATGACGGACGACGTGGAGGCCAACGCCGGCTGTATGCCGTGGTCCAACCGGTCGTCGCTGGCGTTGGACTCGGCGAACATTCTCGAGGCTGCCAAACAACAGGGCTCGGACATGTCCGAGCTGGACAAGGCACTGCAGAACGTCAAGTACACTCTCGACGCCTCGGCGCTGGGCAACGTGCCCGTGCAGCTCACATCGAATGGCGAGGTCATGGTCAGCAAACGCCAGTCAATGCCGCAAGGGTCGATCCGATCCCTGAACGAAAGCCCCGCCTCCTCATCCACCGGCGGCAGTGGTTCCATGCCCTCCAGCCGCACCCGGCGCACACACCAGATCACCTCCAACCCCATCCACCGGTACGAGACGCCCGAGGAGGAAGACGAGCTGCTGGACGAGGTGCTGAACTCGGCCAACCGGGCGGCCCGGCACCTGGCACACATCGAGACCGGGCGGGCACTCCCAAACCCGTACCCAACTCCCTCCCCGTCGGCCAAGTTCGATGGCGACTATTTTGGCCAGTCCGACGCCACGCCCTGCCGTCGCGTCGAGGCCAAGTCCGACAACGCCGCCTCCAACCGTCAATGGCCCACGCCTCCGTACGAGGAGGGCGAGTGGTCCAAGATGAGCTCTACAACGTCGGCGGTCTTTGCCGGGACCACTTTTCGGTAGCTGTACCCCCTAGCTATCTTCTCTCCCTCTCTCTCTCTCTCTTTTTTCCCCTCTCGCCTTCCTTTCTCTCCCTCCCCCCTTTCTCTATTCTCCTTCCATCAAGCCAGACATACGCATCGGAAATCTCCGAGGACGGCGTACGGGATCTTTCATCTCTTGTGACTATTGTGCAGGTTCGGCTATTGTGCTGTTTTTATTTTTTTTTCCCCCTCTCTTTCATCTCATGTACAAGGGTTGGGCTTAGAAGGTTAGCCCCGGATTTTGTGTCGATTTTTTTTTTCTTTCTTTCCTATCTTTCTCTTCATACCCCTACAGGCCCTGCATAGATCTCGATGGCCTCGCAAGATGCGGTTCTTTTTCTTTGTCAAAAAGATGTGTCTGTCTTATATATTTACTGTCTCATACCTTTCTTTTTTTTTTTGTATGTCAGCGTTGCATTCTGCGCCAGTCGCAGTCACATACACCATATATCACTCCGCCTTATATACCTGCTCTCCTGCTCTCCTGCTCTCCTGCTCTTCCTGCTCTTCCTGCTCTTCCTGCTCTTCCTGCTCTTCCTGCTCTTCCTGCTCTACCTGATCTACCTGATCTACACCTGCTCTACACCTGCTCTACACCCATACATACCTGCTCTACACACTATATACTTCCATCCTTATATAATTACCATCTGACATGTCGTCATTTCCTTTGTCCACCGAATCTACACTTCCTGTACATTTTTGAGGTACTCCTCGCCTGTCAATCCTTATGCACTCGTGCACGAAGTTGATCTTCGTGGCTGTAATATATTAATCAATCTTCTGACCTGGTCGTACTACCTGTAACTATTTTTATCGTGTAGCATAATTTACATCAATAAAACTGTAGTTAATACGTAAGGTAGGCAGAGTAACTACTCTGTACTCCGTTAGTACTCAGTGATAGTGATAGCGGAACAACAAATCCCCGACTATCAAATTATTTTCCATCCTCCCAATTCAATCAACAAATTAAATCCAATTCATACAAATTAATACAAGTCAAATAGTCGAAATGCAAAAGGCCTCCTCAGCCTCCCAAACCCCCCACCTCTCCCCCGCCGAGCTCTCCTACCTCTACACCTCTCTCGCCCTGCCCGGGGCCCCAATCCGCCCAGACGGCCGCTCCCCAACGCAGTTCCGGCCCCTGTGCGCCGAGACGGGCATCCTCCCAGGCACGAACGGGAGCGCGCGCATCGGGTTCGCGGACGGGACGCAGGCTATCGTTGGCGTCAAGGCGGAGGTGGAGCGTACAGATTCAGGAGAGCTCTCCGGGTCGAGTTCATGGGTTCAGATCTCGGTTGAGATCCCGGGGTTTCGTGATGATGACGCCTTGCCTGTTTTTCTATCTGAGATGATGCGCGAGGCGTTGGGGGGTGTCGATTCAGATACTGAGACTGACACTGGGTCTGAGACTGGGCTCAAGGGTCGGTTGGTGATTAATCGACGCTGGCACTGGAGATTATACATTGATGTAAGTTCAAGCTTTATTGGATACGGCCCAAGGCTTTTTCTATAGATATTAACGTGCTAGGTCCTCCTTCTCTCTCAACCACTCTCGTACCCCCTCCCCCTCCTCTCGCTCACCACGCATCTGGCCCTCCTCTCGACGAAACTCCCCAAACTCAAATCGCAGGGCGAGGAAGACCCCTTCTTCGACGACGACTGGGAAGTCGCCCAGAACTTATACCCTAGACACTCGACGACAGTTGCACCCCCGATCACCCTGCTTGTCGTCTCGGTGGGGGAGAATATCATCTTCGATCCGAATCGGGAGGAGATCGCGGTTGCGGACGCGGTGATGGCCGTGTCGGTGACGAGAAGCGAGAAGAATAGCTCTGCGAAGAGCAACGCAGAAGAAGGAAACCTAGCCCTGAAACCGAACCCGAAACTGAAACTCCTTTCTATCCGCACGATTGATCCGCCGTCCCGTCTGACGCAGCCGGGCGTCCCCGATGCAGAGAACGCGACCACGGGCGACGAAGAGGTTGCCGGCGTGTGGAGGCCTCGCAGGGGGGGTGTCAAGCGTGCTGTCGTTGCGAATATGGTGCAATTGGTTCTCGGGGAGGTGGGCGAAGAGGTTTTACAGGGGTTAGAGGGGTTTAGCGTGCATACATGAATCTATTCAATGTACAAAGTGAGAAGAATAATTTAATGTACATGTCTACCAAATGCCTAGCCACTTCTTGACTGGCTTCTTCTTCCCCTCCCAATCCACAAACTCGGACTGATCCTGCGCAATAGGCGACTGGTCGTCAACAGCAGCAGCAGCAGCAGCAGCAGTAGTAGTAGCAGGTACATCTCCCTCTTCCAACCCATGGGCCACACGGAATTGCCGCCTCTTCTCTGCGTCTTCGACACGCTTATGCCTCTGTTCCCTGACGAGCACCGAATTATGCTGCACGTCCATCTTGAACACGCTGACGGCCTGCGAGATCGTGTCGATCGGATGCGAGAGTAATCCCGACCAGGGTGGGAGGAGGTGTGCAAACGGCGACGAGCGTTTGAAGTTGGTCGTGAAGGTGAACGTTGCAAGCGATGTCAAGACGCCCTTAGAACATTAGCAACTTTTCTTTTTCTTTTTCTTTTTCTTTTTCTTTTTTTCAAGGCCAAAAACTTACCATCGCTATCCAAATATGGATCCATTTGTTGGTCAGGAATTTAAACATGACTGTATTCGGCGGGGGAAAGGTATTCGGATACTGCTTCGCCTCGCGCTCGGCGATCTCTTTCTCCGATAGCTTCGGACCAGGGTAGTTGAGCGGCTGGCTCACAATACGCCCGTTCTTGGTCTGCACAACGCGGCGGGAGGCGTGCGACGGAGGGCGGAATTTGTCTGGCTTCTCGAGCACGCGCGGCGGTCCATTGTGGGCAGGGGGAGAGCTGGAGAAGAGGCGCGCGGAGACCACGCTGCGGCGAGACAGGGCGCGGAACGTCGCTGGCGAGGGCATGCCGCGGGGGATCAAGAATCGTGGGATGCTCCCGGACATGATGGCGGCGGGGTTGTGAAGACGGTGTACAGTCTCGGGGTGAGTGGTGAGTGGAATTCTGGTTGATAAGAGGAGTAGAAGTTTTAGGTCACGTGATGATTGGTATAGACTTAGACTATAGACCGTATAGACTATAGACAGTATAGGGAATGATTTACTGAATCAGTGTATTTATATCTAGTAGATGGGTCAATCTGCTGGTATATTCTAATAGTCACTGGTGTTATACTTGATTATTTCTATTTATTCTATGTATACTTCTGACTGCCAGTCTATACGGCAGCGAGTGGACAGACATAGATGTCCAAGTATATACTATATACTATAGCTATAGCGAGTGGAAGACATAAATGTCTTTAATTCCCGATGGAGGTAGTTTGATGCTTGAGTACAAATATCCAGAGTATCCCAGAAGCTGTTACTATATCTAGGTGGAGAGTAGATATGTCTAGACTGGACTACTCTACAATCCAGGAGTATGGTTTAATTTACTATAGAACTGCTATAGATAGAAGTATCCTAAAGAATATATAGTTAATATTGTTCATTAAATCAATGAATCAACTCTGTGAAGTTGCAGAATACCAGAAACTGATATTCACCACTCTCTTTAGAACCACCCGGATGTTTCTGTCTCACTATACTTGCCATCTCGGCGTTTGCACAACAAGATGACTCGTTTGCAGTAGACTTATTTCATCCTCCCCCTTAGCTCAGACTCGACTTTTTGCATCTCTTGTCTCACTCCTAACATCTCGCACGCCAGTGTGCTGGCCTTTTGGAAAGATGCCCCCTGCTCCCAGTGCCTACGCCGGAGGCTACAGCGAGTCTGCCAGACGACAGTAGGTGCTTTACTGGGTGCAGGAATATTCTATAGCTTTTGAAAAAGGAGCGGAAGAAGCTGACTGACAGGCTCGACAACGTCGTGATCCCCGAAAAGATCAAATGTGCGACCTGCAAGAAGATCCGACTGCAGAGCGCCTTCTCGAAGAAGCAGCTCAACGACTTGCGCAACACCGTCGTCGTTCGCGGGCCCCTTCACATCGGACAGACCTCGACGGCTAGATGTCGCGTCTGCGTTGGCGGGCAGACGGTCGAGATGACCTGCAGCATCTGTGACCAGACCAAGAGTCTCGACGAGTTTGCAAAGTCTCAGCGCTCTAACCGTGTGACGGCGGTACGTTCGCTTCGTTTCGAACTTCACCAAAAGTTTGAAGATATAAGTTGAGTGTTGCTGATGAACATAGAGGTGCTTGAACTGCGTTCAGAGTCACGAGGAAACGGACCCCCTGCTGGATGAGAAGAAGCTGCTTGAAAACGAACCGTCCACCAGGAACTCCACTGCAGCCAGCGTACCCTCCCCTCTGCTACTTTACCAAGATAATTGATCCTACTGCTGACGCCGCCTGGGTAACGGCTAGACTCGTATCGACAATGAGTATGGATTTTCCAGGCTGAACATCCACGGCCGGGCCTATGGATATATTCCTGGCCTCTCCGCGGGTGTTTCCGCCGATGACGAAGATGAAGTCGACGACGACGACGACGATGACGACAATGACGACAATGACGACAATGACGACAATGACGACGATGATGACAACGATGAAGACCGGAATATCATCACCAACCGGGCCAATCTCGACGAGTTCTCAATCGGAGGAGGTGTCTGGGTCAAAGACAACTTGAAGCAGGGGAAGGCTGGCAAAGAGAACGCCAACCCCAGCGCCAGCGCCAGCGCCAGCGTCGCAAAGGAGACGGTCCGTGAGTTCATCGGCTACGATTCCCAGGGAGTTGCCCATCGTCTCGTCAGCTCGCAGTCTGGCACCGTGCCTGCGTCTTCTGTTCTCACTGTCGTTGAAGGAGCCAAAATCGCCAAGTCGGTCAACCCCAGTCCTTCCAAGCCTCCTCCTCCTCGTCGCGAATCCCGCTTTGCCCGCGTTCCAGTAAGTTTTTATCTCCATCAATGCATTTGGGAGAAGTGCTAGCTAATCGCCCAGGGAAAACGTTTCGCAAAGGGAGAAGCCCCCACCATGCGGATTGCCGAATCTTCCGGCAGACATCTCGACCTGACTGACGACGAGGCTGACGGCGACGACGGCGATCTCCAGGGATACCTCTAGACGTACAGAGCGAGCGACTGACGTGCTTCTGGCATCGCGCTAATAGACAGCTCTCCTCAATATTGACATGCAATACAATAGATGATATTCTGAAATCCCCTTGTAAATTACAGCCACCAAGAACCATGGATGGCAATTCTCTATCCAGCGGTACCCAGACTGTGGTAATCTGGGGAAGCTACAATAAGTGTCACTATAAATAAATATCTAGAAGACTTGCTGCATAGACGTTTATCTTTCTATTTGTCTCACCTATTGCTACTAATCAAGCATGACGTTAGACGGTACTTATTTATGATAGCTACCTATATGACGTCTACAGGCCAGCCACAGAACTATCAATAAACACCACTACAGAGTACAGTAGCCATGTCGATAATATAAAAAATAATTAAAGATTACAATCTGCCAGGCTATTTCTATATAATAAAGCCATCTATGACGTCCTGGCCTTCTTTTTACTGTCTGTCTCAGTACGAATCTCCCATGACGTAACAGTTTCGACCCGTCCACACAGCCCTACAGAATCACTGGACAGTACAGATTCCCCCCTCCCCCGGTATTTCTGCCTGCATCTATAGGGAAGAATATTTTTTTGACTTTCGGCCGCAACTCGGCTTTGACTGAACCTATTTCTGTATTGTACTGAGAGATACTCCGTCCAGCGTGTAGAGGAAACAAATCAATCAGTACTGACTGCTTTGCACAGGCCGAACGGGGCGTGGGCGCCCGACCCCTCATCTTGCCTGTCACCTGCCTTTGTCGCGAGACAAACAGGACGAGCTGACGCCTCGAGCGCTTCTCCCATCTCAGCAGCAGGAAAAAGGATTGACAGAGTCCTCGAGAAGAGAAGAGACTGAAGATGGCGTACGATGGCTACCACCCGTCTAACCCATACGACCAGATGGGAAACCTGAGCCAGCCTGCGCCGTTCGCACCGCCGTATCCATCGCAGCAGTCGCCCGATCAGCTCAACATGCCTTCTTACCCTCCTCCATCGTCTCAGCAGCAGCATCTATCGACTCCCTCGCCGAGTTTCAGTGGCCCGCCCCCCGAGCCTTCGTTCCATCCCCAAGGCCAACCGCCGCCACCACCCGGGAACATCAACGAGGCCGTTAGCTCGGCATTCTACAAGACGGCCACACCGGCGTACCTGACGCCTGAGATGCTGTCTCAGATCACGGCGACGGTCATACAACAACTCAAGGCGCAAGGGTTGGAGAGTAATCAGCCTGGTCAGCAGTACCAGACACAGCCGCAGCAAACGCCGCCGCCGCCGCCGCCGCCGCCGCCACCACCACCACTACCACAAGAATACCAGTATCAACAACAGTCACAATGGGTGCAACCGCCGCTTTCACCAGCGGTTCCGGATCTCACTCTCCCGACCATGAACACAACAGACTACCCGCCTCATACCCCGTCCGCAAGTCGATTCTCGACCAATCCTCGTCCAAGTCCGAGGCCATCGCCCGCTCCTGGCACGGAACGACGGGGGTCGATCTCGAGCCAGGCCAGCGGGGCGAGTCAAAAGGATGCCCGGCCGAAACCGCCCTCACGGTCCAGGGACGTCACCGTCATGGAGATGACGACGCTCGAGCGTATCTGGGGCAAGTTGTTTGACGAGGGAAAGCCGACGGAGAGGTTGGGCCAGTTTCTGCGCGGGATCGCGGTGCACATGGTAAGTAGCCAACAGTATCTAACGACTAGCATTTGAACAGGTCCCATCTAATACAGTTAGATTGAGGATTATCCACCCGGTAACACGATCGTTGTCGTTCCAGATAAGATGCAAAAGTTTTACAAGGATAATCACGTGGCTTTGGATCCTTATCCATGGGAAGGTAGTTACTTCTGACTTCTTTTTTCTTCTTCTTTTCTTGTTCTTTTTATGTCCTGCTAACTAGATAGATATCTTTGATGATCGCACCTCCTCCATCTCGCGACTGTACCGTGAAGTCGAGGCGGAACATCATCTTGTCCAAACCAAGTTGAACGAGCGGCCTGATATCCCCGGCCTGACTCCCCGTGGGTTCGAGAGATGGGTGACGCTACTGATCCAAGCCCACCCAGACCGGGAATACGAGAGACTCCAAAGAGCCGTCCTGGAAATGCCAATCAACAACCCGGACGACAGGAAGGAGCGGTTCCCCAAGGAGCTGCCTCGCCGCCTGTTCCCCGATGTGCCTGATCTGGCTTTGCGAGAGAAGTTAGACCACTATTTGGTGACACACTGCAGCATCGAAGTGCCGCCCATCACGGAAGAAGAACGAGCCAAAGCTGCTGCATATCGTCCGCCGCCTTCTAGTTCAACTACCGCTCTTGGTGCCGGTGCCGGTGCTGCTGGTGCTGCTGGTGCCGGTGCTTCCGCGAAACATAATCGGGCAACGTCTTTCAGCTCAGAACGTTCGCCGCCTTCCATTGAAAGAGGTCGCCGGCAGTATCATTCCAGGCCCGGGTCTGCTGCAGGAGACAACGACGACGACGACAACGGTGACGAAGAGGCGACGCCCGCAGCACACCCAATCGCGATCGAGCGCGAGAGAAAGCCCTACACAGCCCAACCTGGGGGTGGGAAGGTTTACGATGAAGCACCCCCTAGCACCGGCGGCGCGCACCACAAACACAGTAGCTCCCTCCCGACCGGCGCGCGTGCGCACGAGCGAACCAGTTCCACCTCTGGCTACCGCTCGTCAGAACCTCATCACAGTCATGGAGGATCCTCGCACCACTGGTCATCCACGGCTCACGGGCGGCCGCGCAGTCCCTCGATTGGCGTCCGGGCCCGAGGAGGAGGAGGAGGAGGAGGAGGAGGAGGAGGAGGAGGGGGTGACTACCGACATTCGGAGAGCGATCTGCTCGATCACGAGGGCAGACGCTCGGTGACCTTTTCCAAGGGAGACTACTACAACGGGCCATCTTCTTTATCTTCTTCTTCCATCCCGCCAACCACTAGTGCTATCCCTGCCGTTGCCTCTGGTACTACCGCGGGTGACATTATCGAGGATACTCGACGGTACCGCGACCTCGACCGGGACGACCAGGAACAGCTGTACGAGGCGCTACGGGAGCGGGACCGCGAACGAGATAAAGGACGGTACAACGACCCGCGGAGCTCGAGCTCGTGGGTGAACGATGAGGAGTATTACCGAGGGGGGTACGATTATAAGTATTATAGATGAGGATGTAATTTTTCTGTATTAGGTAGTATAATGCTGTATAATGAATAGGTACCTAGTCATATAATGCTGTATGATGATTGTCGTCTCTCGTAGGCCTTCAGAATCACCCTCCTCTCCCTCTCCTCCAGCCTTGCGCGTTTCTTGACCCTCCTCTCCGCCCGTTTTCTCTTTGCTTGAAGCTCTTCCTCGTCCTGTTCTGCCTCGCGATGCAGCTGTGCAACCTCCTCGGCACTCAACTTCCACGGCACGGAAAGCACCTCGACGAAATACCGCGTGCGATCGCGCAGGAAACACATCTCCTCGTTTGTGTCGGCCAGGATCTCGAACCGTTCCATCTGCACTCTGTTTATTGTACGGAAGGTAGTGATGCTCCCCTTGATTTTGACGAGCACACCAACCTCCAATTTTGAGATGTCGAGGATACTTTTTTCGGTCGTGGAGATATGAACTTCTCCTCCTCCTCCTCCTCCTCCTCCTCCCTCTTCTTCTACTTCCTTTTCGTATCCTTCTTGTTCCTTCTCTTCCTGTTCTACTTGTTCCACCGTTTCATTCGATTGCATGGACTGCTTCTTTATCACCACTTCGGCGGTCTCCCCGCTTGAATCGTCAAGGGTAAGGATCGTGTGCCAGGGTGCTTCAGTACGCGAGACGATCAGACCGGCTAGATAGACATATCGTATTGGATGGTTTAAATAATAGTATACTAGTTAATCAGCAAATAGCCTACGCAGCGAGCTTCAAAAGGAAAATGAACGAACCTCCTATCCCGCGTTTGAGGTTTTGGAGATCCAACGCCGAGATCTTCACCCAGGTGAAGTGCGTGGGGGATGCCTTGAAGCAGTAGGCGGGGTACGATGGGGTCTCCATGAAGACATTTTGGCGTCTATCGCTTGTATGCTCGAAACGGTTTGAGTTGAGACTTGAGATGTTGTTTAGAACTGCTGATTCCTGAAGTTTGATGATCACGTGACCACTCTTTCTACTTGACCACTGTTCTATGCTTATTCAATAGCAGACTGTTCTTTTATAGAATGGTATTTATCTATATATCAGTCACTTAGCCATGCTACTCCGTAGTAGAACATGCATTCAGCCATCATAAGTAGGTAGATCACTACAGTATCTTTATAACATTGTAGCATAGTCATATATTACTATCAAGTGGTCAAATCCACCTCCATCATGCGCTTCTTTGGATTCCGCGGCAACTGCTCCTGTCTCCTCCTCTCTTCGACACTGATATCATCGACGTCTGTCCCCAGCGCTGCGCGGATCTCCTCGTCTCGATTCTCATGGCCCGCGACGGCGACCTGCAGGATCTCACGTTCCAGCCCTGATACCAGCTCCCATTCAATACCCGCCTCGGTCAATATCTTACATCCCTCGGACTGACCGACGAACGTACCGGGTTCTTTCACCCCGAAATACACCTTTTCAATCCCTAGCCTCTTGAAACCATCACCATCACCATCACCATTGCTGCTGCTGCTGTTCCTCGTCGCCACGATCCGCTGCACGCACGGCGTATTCCCTGATAACCGACGCCCACATGGCTCCATAGTCACATACATGACGAGCTTACGACCGACTTCGTAGGGAAGAATCTCCGCCACGCGGTCGTCGGGAATGCCGTGCACGGCCGCCAAGTTCGCCAGACAGCACTGTTCCGCGTGGGTGTTCCCCGCCAGTTCCATCGTGTAGCCACTCGACAGGATCCGGTCGTCTGTGATATCTCCTGTTTCTTTCTTGGGGTCGTGGTGGTCTGTCTTGCGTGAGACGAGGATGGCACCCACGCGGAAGTTGGTCGGGCGTGGCGGGGACCGTTCGGCGAGGGCAAGGCATTTGCGCAGGTAGAACGTGTGAGGATCTGTGTGGGGGGGTTGTATCCCGGGGCCGAACGTAGTCATTTTGATATATCTAGCTTAGAATAGTAGATGTTAGTGTTAACAAGAGTGTAGACAGGTACTTGAGGTAAAAGTGCAGGTAATTGCGGAGCGATGACGAGTCTAACCCGGCTCGGTAATTATTGGTTCGCGTCGCGCGGGACGAGGCAGAAACTTGGTGAAGGACAGACCTGAAGAATTCATCTATTCTCTTTCTTTTTTGATATTTACGTGTTACTATCCGATAGATCTCGCATTCTTTCAGAATCAAGCATGTCGGAACCGCAGGACCCCCCCTCGATCGACCCGTACGAGATCCTGGGCGTGGGAGAGAAGGCAACGCCGGACGAGATCAAGACTGCCTACAGGAAAAAGGCGCTCAGGCATCATCCTGGTATGAAACCTATAGACAGCTAACCTCGAATTGGATACTAATTGGACCAAGACAAGGCAACGCCCGAGTCCAAGGATGAAGCAAACCAGAAGTTCCAGGAGATTGCATTCGCGTACGCAATCCTGTCCGATGAGCGCCGCCGCCGCCGATACGACCTGACAGGAAGCACGGAGGAGGTGCTGGGGCTCGAGGATGATGACTTTGACTGGATGGACTTTTACCGGGAGCAGTTCTCCAGCATGGTGGACACGGGGGCCATCGATAAGATCAAGCACGAGTACCAGCACTCGGAGGAAGAGACAACCGACCTGCTTGCGGCGTACGAGCAGTTCCACGGCGACATGGACCGGATCTACGACAGTGTCTTGCTCAGCAGTGTGCTCGACGACGACGAGCGGTTCCGCGCCATCATCGACCAGGCTATCGCTGAGGGAAGAGTGAAAGGGTGGAAGAAATATACCGAGGAGTCGGAGAAGAAGAAACAGCAGCGCTTGAAAAGAGCACGCGAGGAGGCCAAGGAGGCAGAAGAAGCGGCCAAGGAACTGGATGACCAGGGCAAGCGAAAGAAGAAAAACGCCTCGAAGAAGCAGTCCGCGCAGTCCAACATGAACGACCTGGCCGCCTTGATCCAGCAGCGACAGAAGAGTCGGGGAGCCAATTTCCTCGACCAGCTCGAGGCAAAGTACTCGCGTCCAGGCAAGAAGCGCAGGGCAGACCTGGATGGCGAGCCTCCCGAGGAGGCCTTTGAGGCGGTTGCCGCGAGGAAATCAAAGAAGAAGAGTAAGGCCTGACTGCTCAAGTTTTCTTCTTATTCCTGGTTGTCATATTTTTTTTGTCTCTAGAGAGCAAGGTTTCCAAACGGCCTGGGACGGTGTTTAGGACAGCGTGCATAAGCTTAGCATAATATGATTTTTTTTCCCTCTCTCCCTTTCAACAATTAGTTAGGCATATAGTAAGTAATTAGTAGTTATATTGCAAGCAGCTCCTATTCACTGTAATCAAAGCAAACAGAATGCCTTTCTTCAAAGCAGCCTGTTGTGCCCTGCAGCTTCCTTTCCCTTCCTTCCCTCCCCTGCCCACCAGCAGAAGACCCCAACCGTCTCCAAGGTGCGTCCATCCCAGTCCATCCCCGACCGCTCGAGCACCACCAAGAGACTGACCATCACAGCCTCAAGGCAGCTCGCAAACCGTCTCATCCTGTCTCCCAGCTCCACCGTTCTGGCTCTGAGCCCACACCGTCATCTCCACATCCCGTCCCAAGCCGCCCGCAAGCGGAACCACGCGATGGGCATGTCAAGACGCCGGCGTGTGCGGCTGTCGCAGGAGGACGCCCTGGAGGAAGACCGTCGCGAGGTCGTGGACCTTCTAGAAGGCCGTTTGGCAGCCCCCAGTGCCACGGTCTCGTCGCGCCCCACGCCCCCTGCTGGCAGCAGTAAGCGGGCGACCAGCCCAATAGTCACTCCAGTGCGGAGTCTGCTAGAGGCCTGCCCAAGCACGCCGCTGCCCGGCCGAGATGGGTCGGTTGCTGGGATTAATAGTCGAGCTGGGACGATCCTGTCGACAGGGCGAGATCCTCCCGTGCGAAGTTTGATTGAGCCTACTCCCGCTGTCGGTGTGTTGTGCCCCCCTATTCAGAACGACACGCGAAGGAAGAAGAAGAAGGAGAAGAAGGAGAAGGAGAGAAAAAACAAAACACTCCTCTTTGTGGGCGTCGCAGACCACCCGCCGCGCAGGTCGTCCGACAACACAGATTACAGGCTTTCCAGGGAGAAGAAACCCTTTGCAAGACCCGATCTGCACCCCCAGTTTACGGATACTACGACTGCTGGCCCCATGCCACCCAGCGTCCCGAGCCGCGATGCGCTGCCAGCGCGCCCAAGCAAGAGTTCCATGGTATCGAGGATGGCCGGTCTCGATCTCAAGGGGCCATTTGCCAGGGGCAGAGACGCCGGAGGACGCACGTCCACCAGCACGCGGGGAATGTCTGCCGACCCCAGTACGACCGCCCGCATCGGGCGATCGGCATCCAGGAACCGCTGGCTCAGCTCTCCGTTCAACCTCGCCTCCCGGTCAGGAAAGCTGGTGACTGACCAAGGAAAATTAATTGATATGGACAATGCATACAGGCACTTTGCTGACGATGAGCTGGCCAAATCGGCCGGCAGCCTGGCCGCGCTGTCCAAAGCCAACCGGGCGTCCGAGGATGATGGCGGGGTTCCAGCTGCAGTTGCTGCTGCTGCCAACGCCACCACCCGGGGCGATGAACGTCTAGCCAAGGATCTCTTTGACAGCGAGAATAATCCCATCGATTCGAGTGACGAAGATGAGGTGGAAGAATCGACGTCTAGTGATGAGGAGGGGGGAAGATCTCCGACCCGAGGGCGAAAGAAATCGACGGCTGAACCGTCGGCGGCCACCCAAGGCAATGATCATAACACTGAAGACAATACACAAGTAAAAGAGGAAGAAGCAGACGAACACGACGATGATGCTGATTCGGTCGAAACTGCCAGACCAGATCAGATCGCGGAACAGGAACACCAGACCGTGGCAGGTCGATATCACGTCAAGTCTCTCCTCCCCCCCGAGCCTCACAAGCCGGTGAAGAAATCAGATGTCCACCCGCGGACGAGCTTTGACAATACGGCTTCTGCAATCGGGACGCCTTTTGGCTCCGACGACGAGGCAGAGCTGTCGGATATTGCGCGGGCGCAGAAGCTCAGCATCCAGATGTCCGCGATCGACCATTCCATCCCGCACCGGGCGATTCGGACCATTATCCGAGGCGACTTTGCCAGTATCAAGAACGAGGCCGAGGAGGGCCGTCGCCGCCAGCGCAAATACCTCGTGGCCACCGATCTGAGCGAGGAGTCTGTCTATGCCCTGGAATGGACCATCGGGGGGATTCTCCGCGATGGAGACACCATGTTCGCCGTTTTTGCAGTGTCCGATGAGAACGCTTCGGGGAGCCGAGATGTCGACCCGGCCACGCCGACCAGACTCATCCACGACACTACCGCAGTGGTCGGATCCCAGACGGAGGAGACGACCAACAAGTCACAGGCCGAAGCGGCCACTCCTTTGACCCGGGCGCTGTTTGCTCGCCTGGGGTCGGGGACAGACAGCCGATCGAGCTCTGTAGACACCAAGATCATGTCCAAAGCCGAATTGGAGCGATCCCATGCCGTCGAATCCATCTCGCAAACCTGTGTGCGGCTGTTGCGGAAGACCACCCTCCAGATCCGCGTCGCAGTGGAGGTGATCCATTGCAAGAACCCGAAAAACATGATCACTGAAGCGGTTGGTTTTTTTTTTTTTTTTTTTTTTCTCTCTTTTTCCGTCTTAACATTGAGCTCTAAGACTAGCAAGATTATCTGCTGACTTTGCGACTACAGATTGACGGACTGGAGCCCACGCTGGTCATCGTCGGGGCACGAGGCCGAAGTGCGTTCAAGGGGTGAGTCTTCTCCTGGCCTTTACAAGCTTAGTTACCAGCTATGTCTAACAATTCCCGTTATCTCAGCATCCTTCTAGGATCATTCTCAAACTACCTGGTCACCAACTCGTCGGTCCCTGTCATGGTGGCCCGCAAGAAGCTGAAGAAGAACAAGAAGAAACCCTCACGCACCGCCAACCCCAACTATCTGAACACGCCCAACAAACTTTCCATGGCCAAGGTGGACGAGTATTCCGATAAGGAAAGGAAGGGGAAATGATCGGGCGTTTGACAACTTGACAAGCCTCCTCCTGCTCACGGTTATGCGAGGGTTTACGAGAAATATGATTATTCTGCTCACTAGCGCCGGACGCGGCATGATGTATCTTACTGTATCATTATACCAATCATATCCTACAGACCATCCTTACCTTATTATTCTCTTCTATCTGTTGTAGGCTATACTACTGCCAGTACTGCTTGGCTCTAGCAGTGCAGTAGTGCAGCTTATCTGATATCACGTGCACGGTCACCGCCAAAGCTGGAGCTGTCGATAGCGGGACAAGCAACCAGCAAAGCAATCGGATTATCTCGAACCAACCCAACTAGTTGGCCCGAAGCGACCGCCAACCGCCCCTGTCTGTCTGTCGCCAGCACCGTCTTTCTTCTTTCCTCTTTCCTCTTTCCTCCCCCTCCACGCCTCATCCCATCTCTTCCCCCGTGGTTGGCACCTCGTCCAGCATGGCGTCCGAGTTCATTGACCCCCGAATGACCTCCATCAAGCCTCGTCTGAGGTACAACACCATTGGCGGTATTAACGGACCGCTAGTCGTCCTGGATAACGTGAGTACTGCCTTGCGAATACGGTGTCTAGTCGAATCAATCAGCTAATCTTTGTCTCTTCTTCTTTTTCTTCATCTTCTCTAGGTCAAATTCCCCAGATACAATGAGATCGTCTCCCTGTCTCTCCCCGACGGCACAGAACGATCGGGCCAGGTCCTCGAAGCTCGAGGTAACGTTACCCGAACCGCGTTGATGACGAAATTTGGGCTGATATGTTATTTTCTTTTATACAGGAAACAGAGCTGTGGTTCAGGTATAGATACAGATATATATTATATATATATATATATATATTGTCTTAGGAGCTGGATGGTGGAGGTTGACCAGTTGTAGGTGTTCGAAGGCACTTCCGGTATCGATGTCAAGAAGGTATTATTTTCTCCCTCACCACATCTGCCTATCTGCATATACTGATTCTTTGATTGTTCTCAGACGAAAGTCGAGTTCACCGGCCACAGTCTGAAGCTCGGGGTATCCGAGGATATGCTGGGTCGTGTCTTCGATGGTTCCGGACGTGCGATCGACAAGGGCCCCAAGGTGTTGGCGGAAGATTATCTGGATATCAACGGCCAGCCCATCAACCCGTATTCACGAGTATGATTTCCTTTCCTCCATTATTTTCTTTTCTTTTCCTCTTTTTTTTTTTTTTTTTTTTTTTT
>NW_019208916.1:1011692-1078418 GCF_001890105.1 Penicilliopsis zonata CBS 506.65
TTTTTTTTTTTTTTTTCTGATTGTGTCAGGTCTACCCCGAGGAAATGATCTCCACCGGTATCTCCGCGATCGACACGATGAACTCCATTGCTCGAGGCCAGAAGATCCCCATCTTCTCTGCGGCCGGTCTGCCGCACAACGAGATTGCCGCACAGATCTGTCGGCAGGCAGGTTTGGTCAAGAAGCCTACCAAGGACGTGCACGACGGCCACGAGGAGAACTTCTCCATCGTCTTCGCCGCCATGGGTGTCAACATGGAAACCGCCCGTTTCTTCACCCGTGACTTTGAGGAGAACGGCAGTATGGAGCGTGTCACCTTGTTCCTCAACTTGGCCAACGATCCTACGTACTTCTCTCTTTCTTTCTCTCTCTCCTTTGATTGTGGATGTTAAGGCTGACTCCGCAGGATCGAGCGTATTATCACTCCTCGTCTCGCATTGACCACGGCCGAGTACTACGCCTACCAACTGGAGAAGCACGTCCTGGTCATCATGACGGATTTGTCGGCATACTGTGACGCTCTGCGTGAGGTGTCGGCTGCCCGTGAAGAAGTGCCCGGTCGACGTGGTTATCCCGGTTACATGTACACTGACTTGTCCACTCTGTACGAACGTGCCGGACGAGTCGAGGGCCGCAACGGATCCATCACCCAGATTCCCATCCTGACCATGCCTAATGATGGTAACTTCCTTCCAGCTGAATTAAAAAAAAAAGAAAAGAAAAAGAACTAACGGAATAGATATCACCCACCCCATCCCCGATTTGACCGGGTACATTACCGAGGGCCAGATCTTCATCGACCGCCAATTGCACAACAAGGGCGTCTACCCGCCCATCAACGTGCTGCCCTCGCTGTCGCGGTTGATGAAGTCTGCTATTGGCGAGGGCCGTTCTCGCAAGGACCACTCGGACGTGTCCAACCAGCTGTACGCGAAATACGCCATTGGTCGTGACGCTGGTGAGTACCTTCTTCAAAAACTATCTCCAACTATCTCGTGTTCTATACTAAGTATGTAGCCGCCATGAAAGCCGTGGTGGGCGAGGAAGCCCTCTCAAGCGAAGACAAGCTCTCGCTGGAGTTCCTCGACAAGTTCGAACGCACCTTCATCAGCCAGTCGGCCTACGAGTCGCGCAGCATCTTCGAGTCGCTCGATATCGCATGGAACCTGCTCCGCATCTACCCCAAGGAACTGCTCAACCGTATCCCCAAGAAGGTGCTTGATGAGTTCTACGCCCGCTCTGCGCGCAAGACCCTTCCCTCCAAGGATACCCGGGACACCTCGGGCGAGCAGCATCAGACCCAGGCGCAGCAGAGCGGTCATCTTATTGAAACCTAGTCATTCCCTGTTTCTCTCTGTCTTTCTGTGGTTCACTGTGGTTCACTGTGGTTCTCTAGTAGATGCATATAGTCATACATATCATACTTTAGTACACTTCTACAGATACTTGTAAGGTAGACAACTAGCTATACAGTACAGTGGCTATATACTTGTAAGAAACAGATGTAGATATCCTTTTGGTTGACCGAGAACTAGCTATATAAAGTATACTTTTTTAGTTTTTTAAAACCGCAAATCCCAACCGATCTTCGGACCAAGACGGGGCAACTCATCCGCGACGCTCTGGACATCCTTGTCGCCGCGGCCGGAAAGGTTAAGAACGATATCCTTGCCCGGTCCCATGGATTTAGCAAGTTGCATAGCACCAAAGACAGCATGGGACGATTCCAGAGCGGGAATGATACCCTCCTGCTGGGCTAGAGTGCGGAAGCCAATCAGGGCTTCTGCGTCGGTGGCGGCGATGAAGGTGGCGCGGTCGCTATCCTTCCACGAGGACAACTCCGGGCCGACACCCGGGTAATCCAGGCCGGCGGAGATGGAATGGGTTTCGGAGATCTGGCCGTGTTGGTCCTGGAGGACGTAGGTGCGGACGCCGTGCAGGACGCCCTTGCTGCCTCCTGTGAGAGTGGCGGAGTGGCGCGGGGTATCGACGCCGTCGCCGCCGGCCTCGACGCCGACGAGCTGCACGGTGGGGTCGTTGGAAAAGGGGTAGAACATGCCGACGGCGTTGCTGCCGCCGCCGACGCAGGCGACCACGGCGTCAGGCAGCTTGCCGAGGAGCTGCTGCATCTGCTCCTTTGTCTCGTTGCCGATCACGGACTGGAAGGTGCGCACGATGGTGGGGAACGGGTGCGGGCCAATGGCCGAGCCGATGATGTAGTGGGTTGTGTCAAGGTCGACGACCCAGGCGCGCAGGGCCTCGTTGACGGCGTCGCGCAGCGTGCGGCTGCCGGCGTCGACCGCCACCACCGACGCCCCCAGCAGCTTCATGCGGAAGACGTTGAGCGCCTGGCGCCGCACGTCCTCGGCGCCCATGTACACCACGCACTTCATGCCGAACTTGGCGCACACGGTCGCGGTGGCGACGCCGTGCTGGCCCGCGCCCGTCTCGGCGATGATGCGCGTTTTGCCCAGCCGGCGCGCAATCAGGATCTGGCCCAGTGCGTTGTTGATCTTATGGCTGCCCGTGTGGTTGAGATCCTCACGCTTGAGCCAGATGTTGGCCCCGCCCACGTGCTCCGTCAGTCGCTGCGCCAGGTGCAGGCTGCTGGGGCGCCCCATGTACGGGTAGTAGGAGCGGAACTCGTCCCAGAACTTGGGGTCGTTGAGCGCCGTCTCGAATCCCTTCTCCAGCTCGGCCAGGCAGTCCATGAGCGACTCGGGCACGTACTGGCCGCCGAACTCGCCGAAGCGCGACGGGATCGCCGCCGGGTTGGCGCTGCTGGCATCACTGTTCAATGCCTCGAGCTGGTCAGCCAGGCCCGGTCCGGCGGGCGTGTCGGCCTCAGTGATCACCTGGGTCGGGTGGGCCTGGGGGATCGCCTGCGTCTTCTCCACCACATCCAGCACCTTAATCTCACGGGTCAGATTACCCTGGGTGTCGCGCTCCAGCTGACGGCCAGTGATACTGGACAGGTACTCTGTGACCTTGGCGGCGGCCTGGCCGGCGGGAGCCTGACCCAGCACGGTGATGATCTGGCTGCCGATGACGACACCCTCGGCGACCTCCTGGACGGAGAGGAAGTGCTCGCGGGTGCTAACGCCGAAGCCGAGCGCGGCAGGGATATTGCCCGAGTACTGGTGCACGCGGGCCAGGAGTTCGGGCAGGTGAGCGCTGAGCGAGCCCGTGGCACCAGTCACACCCATGCGAGAGACGACGTAGATGAAGGAATCGGCAATCTTGCACAGCAGTTTCATGCGGGCGTCGGAGGTGGAGGGGGCGATGAGGGGGACATATGAGAGTCTAACAATCAACATAACACTACCAAAAAAGAAAGAAAGAAAGAAGAAAAAGAAAGAATGTACTCACCCATTGCTGGCACATAGATCTCTGAAGCGAACGGCCTCCTCGGGTGGCAAATCGACCATGATGAAGCCATTGACGCCGGCCTCGCGGCAGTCCTTGAGCATGCGCTCCTCGCCATACTGCATGAGCGGGTTATAGTAGCCCATGAAGAGCACGGGGGCCTTGAGGCCTCTGTTGCGGGCGGTGCGGACCATCTCCAGCACGGTCGTCACCGTCACGCCGTTCTCCAGGGCGATCGTGTTGGCTTTCTGGATCGTGGGGCCATCGGCAATCGGATCTGTGAAGGGGAGGCCCAGTTCGATGATATCTAATAATCAACGTTAGTCTCTAGATAGCTAGACAGCTAGACAGCTAGACAGCTAGACAGTAGGTAGATGAAGAGCAAAGCAAATCCTCACCGGCACCACCATTCTCCAATCCCAGGAGAATATCTACCGTCTGCTCAACCGTGGGATATCCAGCAGTGAAATAGCCGACCAGCGCGGCACGCTTCTCCTGCTTGCACTTGGCGAATGTGCTCCGAATGTGCTCCATGTTGACTGAGGGTGTAGCAGAGAGGGGAGAAGACTTAGAGAAAAAGAGAGAGAGAGAGATAGGGAGGGGGGGGGGGGGGGGGATATAGAGGAAGTAAGGAGGGGGAAGCACGGCACAGTGGGGCGGGAAAAGGACAATCTGCTCAATTGGGTCCTGACAGAATGAAGAGACAGGGTCCTGAGGAATGCAGATGGGTCTTCAAACCGAGGCAGAGGCGGCGTGGAGCGGCGTGGCGAGTGAGTCGTGGTCGTGAACAGACAAGACGGTTTGTTCGCTTTGAGTCACCAAAAAGTCGCAGGCGCCGATTTCGTTCCCCCGCCTGGTCATGTGATTGATAAGATAGTGCCTGAGGCATCATGATGGTGATGGTATAACCACGAGTTAACAGTTGACTATATACTACTCTGGCACTTGTAGACAGGTACGACAGTGAGAAGAATTGAAGTGCCATAAGATTGAATTATAATCCAGAATTATAGAGCCATAATTATAGAGCCATAACCTTAGCCCGCCAAACGCCATAGCTATGCATGCACGCTGGTCGTTCAAGTCCCTGATCGGCTTCGAATGGAACATAGGTATAGAAAGAAGAGAAAGAAGAATAAAGAACAGGAAACAACATGCTTTTGCCAAAAAAGAAAAAAAAATTAAATAACCAATGCGTGGTTCCCAATAATATATCCCACACGTCTGTCGGATCGTAAGGAATGACTGCCGCGCCGTGCCTATGCAAACCATAGTCGTACAACTTATTTTCTCGTGTCCAAGGAATGTATCCCAAACCTGCCTAGGAAACCTTGGAAAAGACAAGGAAAGGAATGGACAAACGCCCAGTGTATAATGCCAGCGTTCGTAAAAAGAAAAAAGAAGAAAAAAAAAAAAACAAGGAAGAAGCAAGATGTCGAGGCATGGGCGTCTAGTTCGATTATATGAAAAGGAGAGACATCAATTCATCAAACAAAAAATATATCATGCAAATGCTTGGGGAACCATGATTGGACATGTCATAGTAAGGAAGGACAAGAAAAGAAGAGGAGTATCACGGCCAGTCTAAAGAGCACCTGAAAAAAGAAAAAAGGAAAAAAAAACTGGATCCAAATAACCAATGGCAATGCAACAGGACAAATAGTGAGACCAGAGGAACAGAGATAATGGAGGAGAAAGCAGGGGGGGGCAATCAAAAAAGCAAGAAATCAAAAATGAATAGGAAAAACGTTAAAAATGGCAAAAAAGGTTAAACAAATGTCGAAAAACGCCGGTTGTATGCAGTTCGATATATCGGGGTAAAGGGGGAGAAGGCAACAATTACAGACCGTTGGACGACTCGAGGATAGGATACGACACTGGAGGGACGTAGTAGGAAGTAACAGCCGTGGGCGCAGAGGCTCCATTGACGTTGACTGGATGGATATCCCACGACGAATGCCGGGGTATTGGGGCCGGGTGGCCAGGATGGGCGTGAGGAGCGTAGGCGTATGCAGATGGGGTGGGCCCGTACGGGTGACTGGCCGCAGGGAGCATGGAGCGGAAATCTGCTGGCCCAACGGAGGGGTCAATGGACGGCGAGTACACGGGGGCCGTCAGACTGGCCCCATACGTGCTCGATTGGGCCGAGTCGGACACCGACTGCGGTGACGGCATGTTGTTCGTCTCCGCGCCGGAATCCGAAGTGGCCGGATGGCTGGCAAAGTTGGAGGCAATGGAGGCGGGGAGAGCCGACGCGGTCGAGGAGTAGCTAGCAGACTTTTAGAGGTTAGCAGGCAGTCTAGGAAGAAGAGGAAGAAGAGGAAGAAGAGAGAGAGAGCTTACATATTTCCCGATGATCTTCTTCAGGGCGTGAGCCAGGATCTTCCAGGGAAAAACCTTGACGTCCTTCTCGATGTTGCGGGGCTTGGGCGCCGGAAAGCCCATGATGACCTTGAAGAAGTCCTCGCTGTCGGCCTTGGCCTTGGAAACGGTCAGGGGGCGGAAGCCTTCGAGGTTACGGCGGATACGGTTTTTCTCCTCGACGGTGAATCGGACGCCGACGAGCGACTCGAGCAGGTAGATGGTGTCCACGCTAGTGACGAAGCACTCGTCCTTGCCGTCCCAGTAGATGCAGCTGATGCAGATGCTATTCGGGGCACGGTCCTCGGGGGCCACCGGCTTGAAGTCGGCGTGGATGGTGCTGCCGTTCTGCGCGCGGGTGAACTGGACAAGACGCCGTCTGGCCTCGCGTTCGTCCTTGCTCCAGCCCTCAGCCATGGCGTCCAGGTCACCGTTGAGTTTGAGAACCGCCTTGGATGGATACATGGCATAGGGGTTGAACGGCTGCGCGTGGGACAGGTTCGTCGCCGTCTGCAAGGTGGACGTGCGGATCAGAGTTGGGTTGCCGGCACGGGCGGCGGGTGAAACCGCCTTCTGCTGACGCAGGGAGTGGCTCACGGTCAGTCCGGTGGTGGTGGTGGTGGTTGTGGCGGCGGTGGTGGCCCGCGTGTCACACGCGACTGGGACATAAGAAGCAGGACTCCACGTCGGCGTCAGCGGCGATGGCGCCCGGAGGGTTGGCTGCCCTGGAGCCGATACGTTGGCATACTGGATGGAAGCCAACCGGCCGGACGGCGAAGGCGCATAGGAGGAGGCCGCATACCCGGGGACAGCGTGGACGGTTGGCAGAGCCGGGAGGAAGGGCGAGTACGACCCCGCGCGCTCAAGCTCATGGTGCGAGGCGGTGTCCAACGTGTCCTTACTCATGGGGATCGTCTGCATGGAGGCCCGTTTGCTGGGAGGCGCGAGGAGGGGTTCGGAGAAGGAGGTTGGAATGCGTCGCTTCTTGGACTCGTCCGACGGGGGAGAGTGCGCGGTCGCGTGTTCATAGGTATAGACGCCCACCTGGAGGGTGGTGGTGGGAAGGGCGTCCTCCTGCATGTGCAGCGAGACCTGGAGCGGGACGGCAAAAGACGGGGAGCCGGTTAACATGAAGTCGGGAGCATCCACAGACAGGCCGTATTGGAAAGCAGAACCCTGGAAGCCCAAGAAATGGGGGATGCATTCGCATTTCTTGGTTCCGAAAACCAGGAAGAGGGCGGCGTACGATGAGGTGTGTAGGTCATATGGGGACTGGATCTGGACAAAGACGCGGGTGCCTTCGCCGCCGCGTTGCGGCGTGTAGGAGAGCACCTCCGGCACAGGCTGAGACTGATCGAGAAGCATGGGGGAGCGAGCCTCTTCGTACGAGCTGGCATAGTCCTGATTCGTCAGGTATGGCACGCAGTCCGAAACCTGGCTGACCTGATCGACCATGGGAGACGGAACGAGCTGGGTAGGCACATATTGGGGCTGGCCGTAGCTCGGGTAGGGCACACCATCTTGCAGAGATCGTGACGCGCCGTAATCTACTCCCAGTGAGTAAGGGGGTATAGATAGAGAGAGAGAGAGAGTGTGTGTGTGTGTGTGTGTGTGGAACTCACCGATCAAGGCAGCGGAGGTATGTTTCGGAAAAGCCGCCATAGACAGGATGGGCTCAGACTTGGCCAGCAGGCCGTCTGAGAAGGCACCACGGAACCGTGACTCTTCAGGATCAGAGAAGTCCAATGACTCGTCCAGTATCAGGGGCGTTTGGAACTCCGGGTCGAACTATGTCGTACAAACCATCAGCAATGTGTCAAGTGAATACGCTTGACAGAAACAGACGGAGAGAGAAAAGGAGGAAAGGAGGGCTTAAGGGTCGCCTTACCGGAATACCGTGAGTCTTCGGGTAAGCCAGTTTGAAGGTGTTGCAGCGATAACTGCAACGAGACGGGACACCCTACAAGGGAAGCGAATGACAGGGAATTTATTGCGAGGAAAACGAGCGTATGTCGGAAAGTCACTGGTGGACCGTCCGAGACAAGAATGAGTAACGACTGGCCGGCGAGTTGAAGTCTGTCGGTGCTTTTAGAAAACGGCAAGCAACAAAAAGTCTCGAATCGACATCCAGACGTCCAAAATGGATGAAACCCGTAGAGGCTAGCTGCAGGAGAGACGAGCCCAACAAACCCGTGGGCTCCGTTCCAGGTAATTTAGGCAGGCCGCTACTGAAGATCGGCGTGTAGTCGACGGGAATCACCAAGCCGGAGCGAGATTGGGAGGTTCTGCTCTACCCGTGAGATGTTCCAGGATGAAGCCTTTAGTTTCCCACAAGGGGCAAAAGATAGGACTGGATTCTATCTTCGACAGGCAGGGCAGGCTTTTGGTTTTTTTTTTTTTTTTTTTGTTCCCTGGATTTGACGTAGACAAGCGATCTAGAACGGGAGGTAGTGAAGCGAATCTGGTCAAAACTATCTCATTCATCAATACGAGAGCCCTATTTTCAAAGCAGAGTCAGAAGCCGGCTTGTTGCAGCAGAACTTACCGAGCGAAGTAGTCGAAACAAAGGAAGTAAGACTGGAGAGATGACCCAGGTCAAAGACGCGGTGATACAACGGACGAAGCGTTTCTGCTGCAGCATAATAATGTCAATCGCGCTCTGTGCCACAATAACAACAACAACAATAATAATAACGCCTTTTCTTTTCTCTCTCTCCCACCCCCCCCACAGCCCCGGGGCAACCACGATGCCACGGCTCTCTCTGATTGCATCCTGATGGGAGTACAACGCGGGGGAAGGGATTCTCCACTCAACACCAGGAGGGAAGCAGAAGCAAGGAGCATTTGAGTGTTGAAGGGAAGAAAAAGGGCTGGTACAAGAAAGAGGCTTGATGGGGAGAGATGAGGGGGAGATGAGTTTATGCAAGGCAAACCCCCTCTGCTCCCCTCCTCTCCCCTTCCTCTCCGCCACCAAAGGGAGGAAGAAAACACAGACGTAAGATGAGATTGCAAGCAAGAGAAAAGAAAAAAAAAAAAAAAAAAAAAAAAAAGACTGACCTTTGAATGACAAGGGGTAAAACCAACGAACCGATCCGATCTCAGCAAGATGGTGTTTCGAACAGCACCCCAACCGAGACAGGGGGGGAAGATTTCGAAGAAGAAGAAGAAACGATTGACGCTGGTTGCTGCAGATACAGACCCTCTTCCTTTCCTTTCCTTTGCTTTCCTTTTTGGAGACGGAACGAGGAGGTTCAGTAGTGAACAAACGGGTACGGATGAGCAAACGCAAGCACAGAGCCTCGACAAGGCATGCAACGCGTACCCGTAATAGAAGTAGGACTCCGTAGAAGCAGCAGCAGCAGCAGCAGTCGTAGCAGTCGTAGCAGTCGTAGCAGTAGACTACCTAGTACTAATAAGAGTAGAGGTAGTGGTGGCGTATTAGAAATTAGAAGGTGTGTATCTTTTTGGGGCAGGTCCACACGGATGCTTTTTTGGGGAGATTTGATAGTCGAAACCAGATCCAATCCAGTGTTTCCTCTTTTTCTTGGCCTTCTTGGGTCTTTCCCTTTTTTACCCTCTTCTTCCTCTTCTCCTTCTTGGGTCTTCTGAAGGAAGTTTCCCGAAGGCAAACCGCAACCAAGCGTAGCGAGCGTAAGTGGGTATAGCGAGCGTGGAAAGCGAACGTGGAGACGGAGCGAACGTCGAGCGGGGCTCAGGGTCTTCTGGCTGGGGGGGGGGGGGGGGGGGAGGAGGAGAGGGGGAAGAGGAAATATAATTCCACGGGAGAAGGAAGAAAACGGGCAGCCCTCAGAAGCTATATTTACCAGAAGAGCCGCCGTGGAGAAGAGGAGAAGAAGAGGAGGAGGAGGAGGAGGAGTGGTTGGCGTTGCTGCAATGAACCAGGCAGGAAGGAAGGCCTGATGGAGCTAGTGGGAGACCGTGCTTGGGGGGGAAGACATGCAGCGGGATTAGTAGGAGGAGGAGTACTTGATGGTAATAATAATAATATTATTGTCAAAGTCATATAGTCATAGTCATAGTCATAGTCATGGTCATAGTCATAGTTTAAAGTCGTAGTTAAAGTCATGGTCATGGTCATACTACTGGTAATTATTTTTACTTCATTATTTCTGCATAACTAAAGGAGGCAAACCAATTCAGAGGCTTGGATGGCCTGATTCATTAAATTGACTGTTCACCAATTTTCAGCGAAAAACCCAGCGGAAAGGGAGGGAAAAAAAAAAAAAAAAAAAAACAATAAAAACTAAAAAATAAAAAAAAGGCTGACCGTTGACCATGGGAAGGGAGAAGAGGAGGTCGGACAAGCTAGAGGCGAGGGTGGGTGCCAATCAGGGACCGCAGGTCTAACAAGGGTCAGAGACTTGGAAGTTGGAAGGAGACTAGAGAGTACCGAGTGATACTAGACTAGAGACTACCGAATAGTTACTATAGTTAGTAGGTAGAGAGCTCAGTACTCGATACTTGGGTACGGAGTAGATTAGGTACGGAGTACCCAGTCGTTAGCAGGTAGGTAGTTACTAGGAGGTACCTCTGATAGTACTAAAGTACCAGGCTAGTACCGGATAGGTGATTCGGACCCGGGACCGAGAAAACAGCCGTGGCGGATACGAGCTGTGGGATGGAGCACCGCCTCTTTTTGGGCTGGCGTGATTAACTCCACCAATGGGCGCGTCCCGGAGGATCCGGCATCTCTTCATCCCGATCCATCCTGGTGACCCAATCGAGCATGACTTGCCTGATCGGGCGCGTGTTGATTCCCTGGCGCAGACTAAATCAGTAATAATTCCGTTCGGTGGTAGCCTAGCCTGAGATGGTTAGCTGGACTCCTATGATCACTTGATGCAATGCGGAGTGTCGGCAGATTACTCTGTGTACTCCATACTCGAGTACAGATATATTTAGTATAATAAGTACCTAGGTATAATATAAAGTATAAATACTACCTAGTATATACCATATTACTATCCTAAATTGGTAATATTTAGTAGTGATAATATAAATCAATATGTTAATATGTAGTAGAGCTCTATTACAATCACATTAGGTAATACCTACGGACTCCGTCTATATGTAGTATACAAGGTTTGCACCAGGTCAGGAGGGGTTAGAGGCCGATCTATGCTACTAAACTTAGCAGCCTTGCATGCCAAGTGCGCCACTATCCGAGTACGAACAGAGTACAGAGAGGTACCTAAGGTACTACTAGGTAACTAGTTAGGTACAAGGTAGGTACAAGGTAGGTAGTTACCTACCGTACCTGTCTGTATGTATATGTACAGACCACAGGATGTATACACATTAGTCTGCAGTCCTTATTAATGACTTACTTGACTGAGTATACTCTATATAGACTCCGTAGTAGAGTTAGAATCCAAGTATTTCTATTATAATAAGATTTAATATCAATAATATATTAAATTGATAAATTAGTTAGTACTCTGTAATAATACGTGATAATACCTACCTAGTACTAACTACTAAGTATATGAGGTCATCCATGTCCACGAGTGGCCCACAAAAATAGCAGCGATCAGAGTTTGATCATCCTCGGGCTCGGGGCTTTTCCACGTTGCTGTCATTCCTAATCAGAGGTGAACTACGGAGTAGTAACTACTCCGTACTCCGTAGTGGTTTAAATTAAGTTGCAATTTATTTTAATTTCCATTCGTGCATACCCTGGCAATTAATCAAGACTAAATAAACTAAGTGGCTCGCGCACACTTGGTTGGACTCATTAATCAGACTCTTGTCCTTGCTGTCCACTTGCAAGGCGTACAGAGTACCAAGGACCTACGGTACCTAGAGACCTTGCTGTTGAATTAATTCTCCTTTGAAGCACGGAGAGTACGGAGAGTAACTACTAACAGGTAGTATGTGTACCAATATCTATTCTTGGTGAGACATTCTATTTTAGCAGCATGGGAGGACAGACATATCAGAAGATAAGCCCATTAATGGCGCAGGCCGCCTCGAGGTTTAAAGAAATGCTACTGTTGCAGAGAGGTTACACTCTCGCGGCCGCTACGGAAAAGCCCGTGTAGTGTTGACTAACTATCAATTATTAAGGTGTATGATTAATCTGGATAGATTACCAAGATCTGCAGGCACTGACTCAGTCAGCTCAAGCCAGCGTGTTTGATTAATGAATACTGCTGATCCATACAGATCGACTTGACCGACTGGTCTCTAGGCATAGCGATCGTCTCCTTGTAGATCCCAGCTTCTAGAAAACTGTCGGTCAACTGTCGGTCAACTGCCGGATACATTGGAGATCAGTGTAAGCTTAACATACTACTAGTAACTAGTAGTAGACTGTTGATATTAAAAAGGAATGATGAGGAAAAAAGATGAGGAAGAAAAAAGAATGAGGAAAAAAAAGCAATCCCCCGAGCCGGAATCGAGCCGGCGACCTTTCGGTTATATGTTACATTACAGCCGAACGCCATATCCAACTAGACCATCGGGGGTTATTTGCATTAGCCGCTTCTTATTTAGACATAAGATGATTGTTTACAGTTTTACAGTTTTACATAAGATATTCATCTACAGTTTTATCAAGTCTCCTATTAACTACTACGTACCTACATAATAGTCATCTCCCAAACTATGCCTACTTCCTGTTACTTTCTAGATTTATCTAGTATAGTGCTTACTCTACTCCATCGCTCTATTCCGATCTACGTCTATCCCGGATCTCCATGGCTAAATATACTCACCTCCGACTAGTTTCAGTTCCAAGGAAGTCTACTCCATAAGGCTTAGTTAGTGGCTGGCTGAAGCGGACGTATACCGAATACTACCTTATTTAGTGCCATCTATACTTGGCTATGTAGGCCATGTACTTGTTTAGTAACTTGTTAAGGGTGCAGTTCCTGTCGATCAATATACCACGTACTATACTTAGACTAATGGCTCTAGGATTGATGTCTTGGTACTACAGTACTACACCTATACTATGCTTATGTTCATGTTTATACTATGTCTATGTAACCAGGACCTAATATCCAATTGGATGCTTGTTATTGATCAGTAAACTGTCCTGCCGACACCGGCTGCTAACACTACACAGACTGCTGCGCACTCTCGTCCACCCCTCGCCCATAGCAGATGGGAAATAGCTTGGCCCAGAATCCATACGAGCCCGAGCTCTTCCCGCGAATACTCACCAGCCATTGTGCAAAGGCCTGCTCCGTGTGGAAAGGGTCGGAGCTGCGGAACTCGGCGACCTGTTCATCAGTACAATGGTTACCCGATTCTAGAATCCCATCCACGCCAGTCTCTTACCTCACTATACTTCCTCAAAGCCGAGTGGTACCGCGCCGACAAGCCAAGTTGACGACGAAGCACATGCTTCTGGATCCTCTCCGCCGCCGTGACGTACGCGCGGGTCATCAGCTCGCGGTCTGGAGGAGGATGAGGGGGAGGGGCCTGCTGCTCGTCGTCTGGAAGAGTCTGATGTGCGCCCCCGCCAAAGGGCAGCTTCCGCCCAAGATACGAGTATACGACCTCGATCAACCGGGTGAGGATATCCGCCTGCCAGGTGACGAGGAGCTCGTGGTGGAAGGCCAATGCGTGCCGCTGGACACGAGACAGGTCGCGTTGGAGGTCCTGCAGGTTGGAGAAGATCTTGGACACCTTGGCTTCGAGGTCGTGGTTGCTACTCTCGAGCGCGGCCAGGGCAAGCGAATAACTCTAGCCGGTGAGATCAGCTAGTGGAGTGGTCAACAGTGTGGGCAGAGAGGTACTTACCGTGAGGGGTGGTTGGGGCTCTAGAGAAAATGGATCGAGATAAAAGGACATGCCGGGGCCATACAGATAGGTGATATGATCCATGGTGGTACAATGCTAACAAATGTTTGATTCGATTTAGGTTAACAATGTTGAGAGAGTCCACAAGAAGCAACCTGGAAGTGTTGTTGAAGTATTGTGAAGTGTGTTAGGAAAGAGCTACAGCTTGCTTTCCGCATCCGCAAACTCCAAGACCAGCTTTCCAAACTGCCGTCCCTGCTTCATCTCGCCAAAGAGCGCATCCAGCCCCGCCAGATCGTCCAGACTGCTCTTCAAGACCCGCGACACGACAGGCCGGATCTTGTGTTGCCGGACGAAGGCGAGCATCTCGGCGAACTCGCGGCGCGAACCCATGGTCGTGCCTCGGACGTCGATATTCTTCAGCACCGCCTGCATCAGGAAGGGCATTTTGGGGGAAACAGTCATTCCGTAGACTACCAGGACTCCGCCGGCCTGTATAGTTAGAGGGGGGGAAAAAACAATAGCTAGGTGATAATGAAGAGATACCTTGAGTAGTTTGACTGATTTTTCAATTGAATCCCCCCCCGCCCCATCAATAATAGCATCAAAGACCCTCTCCGGAGGCAAGAGCTGCTGCAACTTCTTCTCCCACCCGTCCGTCCTGTAATTGACCCCCCCTTTTGCCCCGAGCTCGGCAGCGCGACGGAGCTTCTCCTCGCTCGAGCTGGTGACGTAGACGTCGACACCGCGCGCGACGGCAAACTGCAGAACAGCGAGGGCAACGCCGCCGCCGATGCCAGTGACCAGCACAGTCGATCCAACGGTCGAGTTCCTTTCTCCAGCCTTGTGGACCAGGGCGCGCCACCCGGTCAGTCCCGTCAGAGGGAGGGCGGCGGCTTCGGCGTCGGAGAGATGGTCGGGCGCCTCTTCCACCTCGTCGACATCAATGCTCAGCAGTTCCTGCAGGGTTCCCTTCTCGTACAGCTTTGTGCCGCCTAGGATCCTGTACCCTCTTGCATCTTCGGGGCCGTCGGGGGCTTCCCTCCAGCCGACGCCTGGGTTGACGATCACCCGTTTCCCCATCCATCTGTCTCTGTTGGGGACATCTGCCCCGGCGGCGATGATGACTCCACACCCGTCTGTGCCGAGAGGAACGTCGAACGTCACGCCTGGGTAGAGGTGTTGGCGGAGGAAGAGGTCGCGGTGGTTCAACGCTGCGGCAGAGAGTTTGACGACCACCTCGCGGCCTTGCGGGGGGGGAGGGGATGGAATCGTGCGCAGCGAGAGGGGGTAGTAGACTTGTCCTGGTTTGCCGTCGACTCGGTCGATGAAAATTGCCTTTGCCATTGCGATGGTAGTAAATAGGTAGTAAGTCGTAGGTAGTAGTTGGTGATGAGGGGTGCTTTTATTAGTATGGAGTGCCTCGGCTAGATAGAGCAGATAACAATTCTGAGGAACTACTTTACTCTAGAACAAGACAACTCCCGACTACTTATAATTAAGACTGCTTTGGATTCTTGTCTCTAATTAACAGCTCTCCTCCGATGAAATGACCTGCACTCACTAGGCGCAGCACCAACACTCCCACCACTAACGCTCCCACTACTAACGCTACCACTCCCAAAACTCCCAAAACTCCCACTACCATCACTAACAACGCTCTCTAGATCACTCTCACAAGAGCTCACGGTATCCGACTGGTTTCGTCGACGGCCTACTGCCACCGGCCGATTGTTCCGAGAGAAATGTGGTGAATACCGACATGGACACGGACAGGACTGACAACCAGACCGGGACGGAGGAGGTACACCAACGCACACAGACGAGTCCGCACAGGAATACCGTCTATCATCGACAAGACATCCGCAACAGTCGTATCGAGGAGACGGGGAGCAGGGATCGCAGCAGACTGGCTGCGAACAGGGACAGGTCTGGAGATGGGGACAGCAGGAGTGGGAGGAGCAGGAACAACAGGGGACGCTGATACGGCCAATATAGTCGCCGTGTAGGAAACCGTGGCGAAGAGCCTTGCCTTTCCAGTACCAGTCAAACGGGAGGGATTTCATGGTGGAAGTTGTGGTTTGATATGACTGACAGTTGGGAGTAGATATATATAGTTGGATATATGTAGTACCTACAAAGCCAAGACAAAGAGTCCTACATCTAAAAGAAGTACAGATAAACTAGGATTACAGACAAAGAGGATATACCTACTCTCAACAATAGAACCAGATGGAATAGATATCTCTGGTATAACAAACGCAACAGGGTGCCTCAGGCAGACAGCAGGACGAGTGGCAGTGATAGACCAGAAACAACCGAATAATATCCTATAGACGTATCTATGCAACAGGAGTAATTAATCAGTATATGGTAAGATTTCCTACTAGATAATATAATATTAAAAGAATATACTACATAGCTATACTGCATATACTACATATACTACATTGTGCTGTAAGGAAGTGTGCTGGGCATGCGTGGCAATAATAGCATGGAGTTATAGCCACAGTATTCTAGCATAGAATTTACGTAGTCTCTACAATGTACATACTGCAGTACTACTAGTTAATAGAAAGTATCATCAATTAGTATTCCTTGATAGCCATAGTATAGTTATATCCTAGGTAGGAGTAATCATACTAAATCATAGTAATATTCATATGTACTCCGTAGACTCTGTCTCTGTCCACTATTTCCACCGCCTCCGCTAATTCGTCCTCCGCCTCTTTTTTCGCCAGGAACTTTCCTCTGACCCTCGATCTTCCTGATCTCGACCGTGATCGTCACCTCGCTCTCGCAATCTCTAGCCTCAACCGCCTTGCTCCTACTATTACCACCCTCTCGATCATCTACCGTCCTCTCCTGCTCGTCTTCTCACGCTGCAGTCCCCCGCCGTGCCCTCCCACGAACGCCTCCTCGCGACCACGACTTCGTTTCCCCCTCTTAACCTCGCCTTCAACCTCCTGTCCGAACACCTTTTTCTTTTTTCGAGCTGCTCCTCCCGGTCACCCCGTGTCTGTCTGCAGCTTCTCAACACCATGCCTACACCTTTGCCCTCTAGTTTTGCCTCTGCCGCTGCTGGGAACGTCCAGGACCCGGCCAGCAGCAGGCGAGGAGACGGACCCAGTGCAGAATGGTAAGCTCAAAACTCCACACAGCACTTTCAATCAACCCCAATCCTGTCCAGAAGCCCACGTATTCCTTTTTTTTTCCTATCCTTTTCTTCTCGATAATATCTCGGGATACCTGCTGGGGGAATTCGATAGAATACCTTTTTTTTTTTTTTTTTTTCTTTGTTGCTGCTTGTCTGTGTTTTTCTTTCTTTTTCTCTCTCTCTTTTTTTTTCCCACCTCCTCCCTTCTCCCCTCTTCCCACAAACCAGCAATTCCCACAAATATAAAAGAGAACCGCAGCACTGACCGTGTTTCCTCTTCCAGGTCTCGATCCCGAATGAATGGAGCGACACAGACCTTCCGCCGCCCGTCACTCGCCACGAATCCCTTGCACACCACCTCCCGGGATACCACCAGCAGCCAGCCCGCCTCGGCGACGACTCCGACCGTGGCGGCGTATATCCCCCCACACATGACTCCGAACTACCAGCAGCAGCTGCTGCGCAACGGCCTGGCTGGCGACAGCCGCTATTCCAAGGACCAGCTACTCAGTCTGTACCGTAGCCAGCGCGATCTGGGCAGCCTGGGGAAGAACGTGGCAGAGCTTTTCGTCGCTGACTGGGACCCGCTCGTCGAGTCTCCGTTGGCCGCCAACGGCGCCTGGGGGAAACGAGACGACCATAAAGAAAACATTCCGTCGGGCCCGGAGGTCTGCTGGGATCATGGAGGCCAGATCGAACCCTTGGGCTTGATTGATATGACCGATGATGAGCGGGAGGTACGTCGTGTCTATTAAATTTGTTTTTTCCTGCGTTTCCTCTCTATTCCTATCAACTGTTCGCGTGCTGATTACTCGCGCTTCTAGCTATTCACTCTCTCGGTCAATTCGCCCCTGAAACCCCCTCCGACAAACGCCAACAAGGAAAACCCTGGTACAACCACCGGCAATCGAAAGGCATCCATCTCCTCCTACTCCCAGGGCGGCCACATGAACACCTTCAACACCTCCTCCCCCAGCACCGGGCGGCCCGGCGCCCGCCGTCGTGAGACGAGCGACTCCATAGGCCCCGCCATGTCCCCAACCACTGCGGGCTCGCGCTTCTTCCGCGACGAGGCCAACACGTCGACTCCGCCCCCCGCCCTACTGCGTCGCAAGACCGATTTCCGTGACCAGGCCCCCAGCGCCCGCCTGGATGACAGAGACAAAGAAGGTTTGCCAGGTAAGGAGGGGGCCGCTGCCGACATCTCGTCTCCCTTTGGCTCTTTGAAACGCAGCTCCACCAATCCCTTAGCAACAGGCCTCGGTGGCGCTTCCAATTCGCCCTGGCCGTCGGCATCACAAAGCGCTTCCTTCTCACCTATGGGTGCGTTTGGTGCCTTCTCCCTCGGTTCGGGTAGTGGGGGCGGCGGCGGCGCTGCCGCTGCTGCTGCTGCTCAAGCCCCAAACACGGAGAAAAAGGCCGGCTATGGGAGTCTCCGCGGGGAAAGTCGATTCAAAGGTTTGCTCTCCAAGGATAGTACCGAAGACCTGGGTGCAGTATCCGCCTCAGTCAAGGAAAAGACATCCCTTAGCAACCTGGAACGCCTAGAGGAGTCCGATAATGACCCGCGCGCCCAATCCCCCTGGGGGGAAGCGCTTAGAACCCGCGCCGGGCGCAGTGAAACCAATCCGTTTGTCGAGGAGCCTCGCAGTGGCAGTGCCGCCCTGGGGGGTTCTCAGGAAACGGGCCCCGCATCTCAGAACACCGATCAGCTTGGATTCGGTGCGTTTGGGATGACCTCTAGCATCCCAGGCTTCCGTGAGCTGATGCAGAGCCACGAAAACTCCCGCAACCCGACCCCGAGCCTCCTTCAAGGCCACGAACCGACCAGCCCGACCAACACCAACCCTTACCAGAGTCCCCACGGCGAGAAGGTGGACGCAGAAGACGTCGATACTGATGGATCGGATGTCGTCCATCATCCGGGCATCTCCGGTCTGCGCGATACGGCAAACCCCTTCGGCTCCATCCGCAGAGTGGGCTCTGGTATGGACTTGCCTTCTTCCATCGACCGCAGCCAGTCCTCCAGCGTCGCGGGCAACCGTAGCTTCTCGAGTCTCGGGGGCCTCGGGGGTCTCCCCACGCTCGGTGGAACATCCTCTGGCTGGCCCACCAGCGCGGCCGTCGGAACGCCCACCCGTGAGCGATCTGCCTTTGTCTCAGGCTTTGGCGATCCGATCTTTGGGTCCATGGGTGATCTCCAATCCCCTAGCCTGTCCTCTACCTTGGGCGGAAGCGGTCTCTTTGGGCCCCATAGTGGGATCTCTGGCACTGGCAGTATTGGCCGGTCCAGCAAGCTGGGATCGTTGTTCCCTGCCGCCATGCAGGAGCAGATGCAGGCGGAACAGGCACGACAAGAGAGTGGGAGTGTGGATGAGGGGACTCGACTGACAGGTAAGGAAACGGCAACCTTTGGAGTGCCTTCCCTGCAAGGCATGCCAGCTTTGATATCTTTATATCTTTTTCGGCCCTTTATTTTCGTTGCGAAACCCCTGCTAACCTAATCGTAGACGATTCTCAGCCTTCGGACAAGCCCGGTCAGATCGGCCAGTCTACATCTGCAGCGCAAACCCCCGTCTCTGTTGGTGGATCGGTTGCCGCACTCGACTCGGCCCAGTCCAACAACGCAGGCCAGGTTTCCGGCTCGGTGCCTCCCGCTCAGCAGCGAACCATGGTCATGCCTGATCGGATGCGGTGGATCTACCGGGATCCCCAGGGCAATATCCAGGGGCCCTGGACCGGACTGGAGATGCACGATTGGTTCAAGGCCGGCTTCTTCAGCCCGGACCTGCAGATCAAGAAGCTTGAAGACCCGGAATTCGAACCGCTGGCTCAGCTGGTGCGGCGGATTGGCAACTCCCGCGAGCCCTTCCTTGTGCCGCAGATCGGAATCCCGCATGGCCCTGATCCGAACCCTACGCACTGGACCGGCGCCACCACGGGCTCGGCCCAACCTCCCTTCCCCGGCAGCTTCCCGAGCTTCGGTACGACCTTGACAGCCGAGCAGCAGAATGCGCTGGAGAGAAGAAAGCAGGAGGAGCAGTATCTGATGGCCCGGCAGAAGGAGCATCTGGCCCAGCAGCAGGCGATGATGAAGCAGATGCAGCTGCAGGGTGTCCCGCCCAGCATGCTCCCCCATCAGTTGCAGCATCATTCCAGTGCTCACAGCCTCCACAGCCAGCCGAGCTTTGGCAGTATTACGTCCCCCGTGGGGTATCAGCCCTCTCCGATCCAGGGACCCCCGCAGCAACAGCAGCAGCAGCAACAACAACAGCAGCCTCAAAGCGGCGCCGCTCCGGCTGCCGTCGTGCCGGGCTTCTTTGATGCGGTTCCCCTGCGGCAAGGTGCCCTCCCGAATGTTGGACCACAGATGATCGGCACCGATTTTGGCAGTCAGGATCAGCTTCCAGGTCTCCTGGACCGTCTGAACATCAATCGGCCTGACCCCTTTGCGTTTGGTAGTCCGACATCTCTCACGGCCCGTCAGCCCGCCGAAAGCTTTCTGCATCAGCAGCAAGTGGCGACCATGCTTCAGGACCGTGCTCGTCTCCAACAAGAACAGGAACAGTTCGACAGCACCCAAGGTGATCGCCTCTTTGACCAACAGGCTCGGGAGGAGCGCTTGCGCCAGTTCCATGCTCTGCGAGCTCAGGACGGCGAATTTGGCATACGTAATGTCGAAGGTCTTCCGATCCACCCGTCGGCTCTGATCCTTGACGAGTCTCTTGAAATGGTCGACACCTCTGTCCAGGAATCAGACGACGCTGCGGCTGCTGCGGCTGCTGCCGCCGCCGCCGCCGCAGTGTTCTCCACCGCCCAAGCCGAAATCGAAGCGATGGAATCTATGGTCCCCGAGCCGGCGCTGACTCTCAGCCAACAGGTGCAGCAGGCGGCCTCTGCGCAGAAGCAGCAACAGGAGGAGCAGGAGGAAGAGGAGGAGCAGCAGCAGCAGCAGCAGAAGGCGCAGGAGCTGATGCTGCAGCATGCCCATGCCCAGGCCCAGGCTGCCGCCGCTGCCATGACCAGCGCCTGGAACGTCAAGGTTGATGCGGGCATGCCGCAACCCTTCCCCCCTCCACCCTCGGCCTCCCCGCTTCCTGCCCCCGCGGCTCAGCGCAATCGGTCCAACGTGGCGGAATCCCTGGCGGCCAATTCGCGCTCGCAATCGCAGACCCCCATCGAGACTCCTGCGACCTCGATCGCGCCGTGGGCCAAGGAAGCCAACGAAGTCCCCAAGGGCCCTTCGCTGAAGGAGATCCAGGAAGCCGAGGCCCGCAACGCCGCTCAGCGGGAGGAGCTGGCTGCCGCTGCTCGTCGCGCCCAATTGCTGGCGGAACAGGAACGCCTCAGCGCCCAGAGCCAGGTTCAGACCCCGGGCTTGCCCTCGACGGCCAACTGGGCCAGCGCCGGCTCGCCCGCCACGCCGACCCCGACCGGATCCGCCTGGAACACCAAGGGTCAGGCCGCCCCGGCCCCGGGTCCCGCCAAGAAGACCCTGGCCCAGATCCAGAAGGAGGAAGAGGCCCGTAAACAGCGTCTGGCCGCCGCGGCCGCTGCCGTGCAGGCTGCCGGTGTGAGCCCCGCCCTCACCCCTGGAGCCAAGCGGTACGCCGATCTTGCCAACAAGGCACCCGCGCCCGTCACCATGGCGGCCACCGCGGCCACCGCGACCTCTGGTGCTTGGACCACGGTTGGCGCCAGCGGCAAGGCGAAAGCCCCTCCCCCGGCCGTCGCGGCTCCTGCGCCTCCCGCCGGCCCTCGCTTGTCTAGCGGACCGGTACCAGTCAGTACCGCCGTGGCTGCTGCTGCTGCTGCGAAGCCCCGTCCGGCGGCCGTCACCCGTGCGGTGACCACCGGTGCTGTGCCCTCGACCAACCCGAACCGCGCCGTGGAGGAGTTTACCAAGTGGGCCAAGATGTCTCTCGGCAAAGGACTCAACAGCAGCATCAATGGTGGGCTTTTTTTTTTTTTTTTTTTTTTTTTTTTTTTTTTTTTTTCTCTTATGCTACAATGCGAATAAGAAAACAAGATATGCTAACGAATCAGTGGACGATTTTGTACAGCAACTGCTGCTCCTGCCTGCGGAAGCGGAGATCATCTCGGACTCTGTGTACGCCAACTCGCAGACGCTGGACGGCCGCCGGTTCGCCGAAGAATTCATCCGGCGGCGCAAGCTGGCGGACAAGGGGATTGTAGACCCGGTGTCGCCCAGCGCATTTGCCGACACGAAGAGCACCGGCGGATGGAGCGAGGTGGCCAAGAAGGGCTCGTCTAATACGCACCGCGAGGAGGACACGGCCAACGCGGCGTTCAAGGTGGTTGCGCCTCGCAAGAAGGGCAAGCGGTGATTGGATTACTTTAGAGTCGTTGGACTATTGGACTGTATTCTAAGTTCTTTGTTCTCGTACAAATGTACACTTGTAGTGTATACTCTCTGTATGACTGTCTATCTATCTAGATGACTCTTATCCTGGCGGTTTGAGTCACCGATAAGAAACCCCCCACGTCATATATTTAGATGTTTATTGTCTTGAATAAGACAGCCTTTAACTCATCCTCCACTTCCTCCTCTGCTTGTATTCACGCTGTACTTTAATGGCGAAAAGCACCTTTGGCGCTCCCATGCGGGAGCTGTTCCTGTTCGACCCCCAATACAAGAACCTCAACCACGGTAAGACCATGCTATTTCTTCTCTTTTAAGGATACAAGGATACAAGCTAATGGGAAGGCTCCTACGGAACATACCCTCGCGCCGTGCAGGCCGCGCTGCGCGGGTTCCAAGACGAGGCCGAAGCCCGAACAGACACGTTCATCCGGTACACGACGCCTCCAGCCCTGGACGCCTCGCGCACCGCGGTGGCGAAGATCCTCAACGTTCCACGGCGGGAATGCGTGTTCGTCAAGAACGCCACGACGGGCGTGAACACGGTGCTGCGGAACCTGCGGTTCTCCCCCGGCGACGTCCTCCTCTACTTTGATACCGTGTACGGCGCGGTCGAGATGGGCATCACCTCCCTGCGCGAGACGACGGAGAACCTCCTCGTCCGCAAGGTGGAGTATACGTTCCCCGTCTCGCATGGGCAACTGGTCCAGCAGTTCAGGGAGGTGATTGATGCTGTACGTCGCGACGGGCTGAACCCGCGGATTGCCCTGTTCGACGTCATTGTCAGTGTGCCGGGCGTGAGGTTCCCCTTTGAGGCTTTGACGGGCGTGTGTCGAGAGGAGGGGATCCTAAGCTTGATCGACGGGGCGCATGGGATCGGCCATATCCCTATTGATCTGGGGGTTCTGCAGCCTGATTTCTTCACGAGTAATTGTCATAAGTATACACCTCTGCTCTTACCATATTCTTACCATATTCTTTTTTTTTACTCTATCCTCTTGCTTATATGCTTAGATGGCTGTTCACCCCCCGTGGATGTGCAGTGCTGTACGTCGCTCAACGGAACCAGCATCTCATCCGCACCACTCTCCCAACCTCCTGGGGCTTCATCCCCGAGACCTCCGAGACAGGGGCGTCGGTCCCAGACGGAGAAAACACCCCCTTTGAGAAGCTGTTCGAGTTCGTCGCCACAACAGACGACACGGCGTACATGTGTGTCCCGGCGGCGGTCAAGTTTCGTGAAGAGCTCTGCGGCGGCGAGGACCAGATCACATCCTACATGGAATCCCTCGCTAGGGAGGGCGGCGATCTCGTCGCTGCCATCCTGGGCACCGAGGTCCTCCAGGAGACAGATCTGCAGCCGGGCGAGAAGAGCCAGCTGCGTCGGTGTGCGATGGCGAATATTCGCGTCCCCGTTGACATCGAGGATATCCCCGATGTGCCTGCTGCCTGTGCCTGGCTGCAGAAGACGCTCAACGACGAATACAATACCTTTGTGCCCTTTTATCCGCATGGGGGTGCGCTGTGGTTCCGCGTTTGTGCGCAGGTGTATTTGGAGAAATCGGATTTCCAGTGGCTGGGCGAGGTTTTGAAGGAGCTGGTCGCCAAGTTCAAGGGGAAGAAGGTTGACTTGCCTTTACGATGATAAGAGTAGAGTATAATCGTTCGTTATGTATTGAATATTGATATTCATATCCACATCTTCTCTATATCATCTTGTACTGTCTTAGCTAGCTCCTCCAAACCGACTCCGCATCCACCCTGTAATCCCCCCGCCGTTTCCATCCCGACTTGCCCGTCTTCCATCCTGCCCGTTCGAATCTCCCCATCCAGCGGGACGGTCATCCCGGTCGGTTGGCCAGCCGGGTCGTCCGTATATGTCGTACGGCCGGGCGCTGGATCGTCGTCGGGGCGGTGGTTCAGGGCTATCAGGGATGACGACGGGATTCCGTTGACTGCCCTCGGAGCTGAAAATTAGCTAAGATGTAAAATGAAACAGAATGTATATATATATATATATTACTTTTCGTTTATCCCCCGCCGGCAATGCGGACAGGTATTGTGTTGGTTTAGCCACATCTCAATACACGCTTCGTGGAACCAGTGCTTGCACGGCAGCACCGTCACTTCGGTGCCCAGCTCCACGGCGTCCATGCAGATGGAGCACTCGGCCTTGCCCTCGCTGCCCAGCATTTCCTCGTCGATCTTCTTCTTGGGCAGGGATCGGATGGCGGTCTCGGGAGCCGGCGGCGGGGCGGTGCCGTTCACGTTCTGGTCGATCAGCTGCGAAATCACCCGGTCCAGCTCCTCTTGCGAATAGACCGCATCTCCGTGTCGCTGGACGTTCAACAGGCTCGAGAGTATGGCCAGCGGGTTCGGGCCCGTCATGACGCGGACCCCGCCGCCTCGTACAGTCCCGTTCGACTCGAAATCTTGCCGGAACAGATCAAGAACACTGAGATGAGCACCGGTTACTACTGATGAACCAACATACTGGAAAAACACATACTCATTCAAGGTCCCCAATGCCGCCCCCATCGGCTGTGGTCCTTCTGTATCCCGAGGGTACAGCCGTCCGCCCGCGGCTGCATACTGCGGAGACGACTCCCGTCCACGCTCCTGTTGCAAAGGTGACGCCCCCCGACTCAACAGCGGGCTTCTAGCTTCCGGATGGTATGTGTCCGCCAGGCCATGGAAGATCGTGTCGAGGCTGCGGACCATGGGCAGCATCAATGGATCCCCGGTCATCATCCCTCGACCGGGAGGGAACCCGCCATTGTACGTAGTGCTAGTGAAGGTGAACCGCCCATCAGGAGATCGGTATGTGTGCCTACTGAATCCCGAACCTCTCGAGCCAGTCGATAGATACGGGTCGGTCTCGTGATCGTCTGCCCACGGGTTGTGATCTGCCAGCGTGTTGATCGGCGTCTGCTGCCGTCTCTCTTGTCGGGGCGGCGGGGTCAGGTTAATAGGTGAGGGGTCGGGGTGGGTTTCTTCCGGAGGAATCTCGATCTATATAAATTCAGCAGATGTAATAAGAAGAAATAAACAGAAGAAAAGAAAAAAAAAAAACATCCGTACTATCTCTGTGAATTCGGATCCGCACTGGGGACAGGTCAGGCCATGCTCGTTCCTCAGCCAGACGGCGTTGCAGGCGTGGCAGAACATCCGATCTTCACTTGTGTCGGCCATCTTTCGGTTCTGTTGCTGCTGCTGCTGCTCTTGCTTCGGGCGAGATGAGACTGACGCTAAGGGAGCAGAAACTTGTAGACGAAGGAGATTAGATGTGAAAGAAACAGCTAATAATAGTAGCCAGCTGAAAGGTCGCTCCGATCGGGCGCGTGTGGATATCGTTCGCTGCAGAGGTGGTCCAAAGTCATTGTTTCTTCACAACAGAGCTTCACCATCGCGACGAAGCAGAGGACGAGAGAAGCAGAGAATTCAGAACCACATACTGGATGTGTAGAAGACCAAGACTCGGGTGCAACGGGTGAGGTGGTGAGTGAGTGAGGGAGGAAAGGAGGGAGATGAGGGAAGACAGCCTGATCTGCCGAGGGCTCTCGTCCCGAATGACGTTTGCAGGTGATCTAAAGTGGCGCAGACACGTATGATTGTGTCCTCTTGTATCTACGGTAATTCCTACTCGATGAGTCGGCCTTGCAAACTATCAGAGTGTAATACACTTGCAATCGTAAGATTAAACAGTTCATAATTAATCTGGGTGAGCCGTCATCTGCGTGCTATGTAAACGTCCCACGAACAAAGAAACAACGCCAACAAATGCTACACCAAGAGAGATAACAGGTATGTACGGACAAGAAGAAAGAAAGGAAAAAAAAGAGAGACCTTCGCAGGGCTGAGATCCCCCCTATCTTTTCCTGGTTCCACGGAAGACAAGGCTGCCGACGACGCCTGCTGCAACAGCCAAGCCACCAATGATGGCAATGCCGACTAAGCCTTCCTTGGAGACCTTGTCGTCAATCAAAGATCGCAGGCTGCCCGCCTGCAGGTTCGCCGGCTCATGTTCGAGGAGCAGGTCGTTGTACCGTCGCGCCTCTCCATAGTTGCCGAGCTTGTAGTTCCCCAGCGCCAGGTAGTAGAGACATTCGCGTCGTCGCTCGGGGGCCGCACGGAAGATTTCTGATAGGAGACGCACGCCTTCTTGTTGCTCTGGACGGGCGTTTGACTTGATCAAGCCCTGGTAGGAATTAGAAGACAGCCCTTCCGGGAAAGACGATGCTGAGTGCTGGCTCATTCATACCCATGCATAGTTGAACTTGGTCTGGATGCCAACATAATCACCCTCCTTCTCGTATTGTGCTCTCAAGACCTGCAGCTCGGCCGGCCTCAGCGGGCTATCGACAAATATATATTAGACTCGATCGATCTCTGGTGGGTGTATACAGTATGGGCAACAAACCTTTCGGCATCTGCGGCATCTGTTCAGAGAAAAACAAGTCAGTAAGCTGGGGGGGAGGAAACAAAAAGAGCATAGCATCTGGTAGCATACAGGGCAGGTTGGATCCCATCTCACGGCAGTCTGCTAGTTCAGATCCCAATAAAACAGAGCAGCAGAGGGTAGGAATAATACTTTGTTTGGATGCTATCGGAAGAATCAAGATTCGAGTCTCATCGAGCGCTGCCTGTCGTCACCTGCACAGCCCCCAACACGTGGCGGTGCAGGCTGTGGCGGTTGCTCCCCCAACGCGTGTCAACAAGAAAGAAAGAAACGAGGGCGGTTTTGTTTGAGCTGAACGAGCGAGCCTTCTCCAGCTTATACGCGGTAATTTCAACTGATCATTCCAAAATGTTGCTCGACGAAGACCCTGCGACAGTAGGTTTTTTGCGTTTTCTGCGTTTATCGCGTTCGTTGAATGATAACTGATGAATGAATCCAGCTCATCCACCATACCGTGGGCAACTTCAACATCCAACCGGACAAGCAGGCCGTGACACGCATCAATGACTCGCTCTCTACCCTGCAGCAGTCTCGCGAACTGCGGATGCGCGAGGCCGAGTCCGCCCTGCGGAAGCTGTCGAGGAATCTAACGGCCATGTCGACGCAGTACGAGGAGGCAGTCGTGGCGCATGACTCGGCCAAACACGCTGCGGAGATCGTCGAGCTGGACACCAAGAAGTTCCGGATCGCGAAGACAGCGACAGAGCTGGAGATTGAGAGCGAGCGGCTCGAGAGCGAGCTGGAGATGCTCAAGGAGCGACTGGCTGATCTCGAGGCGCAGGGGTTAGAGGGTGACGAGCAGACAAGACGTGAGCGAGAGGCCGACGACGCCACCATGTAAGTCTTTCCGTTGTGTTGAAAAGGGAATTACTGTGTCTAATCTCCAGACTGCGGTTGAAAATCTTCCGATCGCTCGGCATCGACATCGAGGCCGACGACGCCGGCAACTTTACCAAAGCCGTGATTCGCAACAGTCGCAAGGGCGATGTCCACGTCGTTAACCTTGACTCCAAGTTCTCGCGCTTTTTCTACGCAAATTACTTCTGGTCAACCATGCAAGGTTGACTTTGGATATATCGTGTGTGATGTCGTGGTGTTACATTTTGCTGGCTGAGGCGTTGAGGACGGATTAGTGTGGTGGAAACTGATTTCTACGAGATATACCCTTATGCATTATGAATCTTTGTTTTTCACTCAAGCCCATTAGATCTCATCTGCTCCAGGATCTTAGACCTCTCGACCTTTCCTGGAGAGATCCCATCGATATGTGTTAGGTCAGGGTATGCGTCTTCTAGAATATCGAGCAGTCTATGCTTGCTTGCCTCGGGCATGCCGGCGTCATCTTCCTGCCACCGCGAGACCCATTCCGCCTCTCGCCGAGCCATGACCGCCTCCACCTGGTCCATGTGCGGCAAGTCATCGCCATCCCAAGTCAAAGCCAGGCGCTTTGTCTCGGGGTGCGCCGCTTCCGAAGAATCATCTGCAGTGTAGCGGGCCTCGACGCCCAATCCCCCCAGCCCCAGCTCCTCGACATGCCTGTTCCATAGTGCCTGGCGTAGTGTGCCGTCCTGGGCCATCATCATCCAAAGCAGCGGATACGTACTCCTCGCCATCGCGTCCCGAACCCCCTTGGTGGCTTCGCGCGGGCTCACCAGCACGCCTACCGTCTCACGCGTTCGCCAACCCAAGGGCGAGCCACGGAACGCGCCCTCGAGCTCGCGCACAAGATTCGGCCCCAGTTTCGTCTTGAACGCTTTGCACTGCACAATCACCCGGATCGGTGTCCGGGGTTCCAGCCGCGGAATGTGCCAGGTGCCCACGAGGTCGATGCCTGCATCGTCGCGCCCGCCAACCCGGTGTAGCGTGAAGGCAAACCGCCGTAGACTCTGCAGAACACTGTATTCGTACTCGGTCCCGATATACGTCGTGCTCGTGGTAGGTAGCGCTGTCCGCTCCGCGTAGGCCAGGAACGAGGCCAGGTCGGTATGGTGGAGAGACGGCGGCGAGGGCGCAGCCGGCAGCTGGAAGAGACGTCGTGTGAAGGGACTCAGGGCATTCTGGGCGCGGGATTGTGAGAATTGCCGACGAACGACACGGTGGAGAATCGAGGGTGTGAAGAGAGTGCGTTGCATGTCAGCCTTCAAGTTGAGGTGTAGCTTTTCGTTTTGTCTAGAATCTTACCGCCTCCGCAACAACGAGATAAGGATGTCTACATTCTAGTCTATTTATTCTACCTGCTATAAGGAGCTGCTCATAAGCTATCATCATGGCAGATATCCTGACTCAGCTGCAAACATGTCTTGACCAGGTGCGTATCCCATTCAAATTCGATCTCCTCAAGAATCAAGAGTTAACCAACACCAGCTCGCAACCCAATTCTACGCCACCCTGAGCTACCTCACCACCTACCATGACAACTCGCCCGCCACGCCGCCGTCAAATACACCCAACGCGGCGCCTGCTCTAGCGAAGATCCCTAAGAACTCAACCGCGCCGCCCGTGCCTGCCTCGGCGCCCGTCCTGGAACCAGAGACCCCGGCTCCAGCGCCAGCACAACTACCACAGGGGGACGCACACCAGGGAAAAGATACACCGGGAGGACCAGCAGGAGCAGGGGCAGGAGCAGGAGTCGATCCGGCTCTACCCCCCGCACCAGACTCGCCGCGCACATTCGCCCGGCGGCAGCGGGAGCTCGCCCGCGACCTGATCATTAAGGAGCAGCAGATCGAATACCTGATCTCTGTGCTGCCGGGGATCGGCTCGTCCGAGACAGAGCAGGAGGCGCGCATCCGTGAGCTGGAAAAGGACTTGAGGGCTGCGGAGGCCGAGCGCGAGAGTAAAGCGCAGGGACTCAAGGTGCTCCGGAAGAGGTTGGAGAATGTGCTCGGGGCCGTCGAGGTGGGCATTTACGGGGATAGAGAAATATCCCTTTCCTAGTTTTAGTAGGTAGACTGTATGAACTCATGATTGCATTGAAGATTATCTAAATAGTAGTTCTCTAAGCTGGATTAGGCGGCTCAGGGTTGCCCGGTAAAGTATATCAAACTGCTCGAAAGATGACTGAAGGGATAGAGCGTAAGCTCGCATTCTATGCCTGGTAACTGGAGTGTAAGTGGCCCCTTTGAGGTGTAGACACTAAATATTAACTGAGAATAAAAAAAAAAGAAAAAGAAAAAGCAATAAAAAGGTATGATGAATCGGGTATCAGATGAAGCTGGAAGAATATCAAATGCCCAACGCCAGCCGTCTTGTAATCTGCATATATCCGCGCCAGGTTTCACACGGTAAAAAGAAAAGAAAAAAAAAACCAAAAGGGGAGGAAGGGAGAAGATGAAAATGGTGATTAGCTTGGAAAGTTACTTGAAAAGACTGCGATATTCCCTCATGCGCTGCTCCTGGACTTCCTTGCGGTCCAGTTTGCCCCGATTCATGCTCATGTCGGCTAGCTGTTGCTTTTTCTTGGCCAGCTCGAAGATCTTTTCCTCGATGCTGCTCTTCATGATGAACTGTACGATGGAAACCTCGCGCGTTTGCCCTAGGCGATGGACGCGATCTACCGCCTGGGCCACGGCCGCAGGGTTGTACTGCGGCTCCATCACATACACTTGGGAGGCGGAGGTCAGGTTGAGACCGACGCCGCCGGCCCCAATGGTTGCTAGAAGGACCACCACGCTGTCGTCATCGCGAAATATCTGCAGAGCATTGTTGCGGGCTGCGAGGGACATGGTGCCGTCCAGACGGGTGTACCCCGTGATGCCGTTGTCTCGTAGGGCGATCTCGATAAGGTCGAGATGTGATGTCCATGCAGAAAAGACCACGCTTTTGATCGGGGGTTCGCTGTTTTCTTTCAGGATCTTGGTCTGCTCGGCGGCTTGCAGAAGGTGATCGATGAGCGCCCTTGTCTTGGTATGCGGGCCCTCATAGTCCCCTAGGGTCTTGCCTTGCTTGCGAGTTTGCTTGGCCTCGGCTTGCTCGACCAGGTATTTCTTTAAGCCAGCGGGAGTGATAGTGGAATATGCCATCGGGATCCACCCCTCACATGCCTGGCATTTAACCTCTGAGCCGGCCTGAGTATCGAAGGCTTGCTGCCAGCCCGAAAAACAGTCCAGACAGAGAACGTCGAAGCATGGCAGCATGATGGCCATGACTGCCTTCCTGTCGGCCGCATCGTTGCCTGTATCCGGTTCTTCAAGCCGTTTGCCACAGAGCGCACACGAGTCCCCGGCCGAATTCTGCATCAAAGTGAACATTTCATATGCCTTCCTATCGGTCGCCGCCGCGGTCGGATCATTGTTTCCCTCTTCCAGGTCAATGGCATCCTGGACGCTCAGCCCTTTGATACGTTCTCGGTCGTCCCTGTCTAGAAGTTCCTTGCCATGGGCACTGACCTGCCGAAGTATCATCATGGCCTTGAGAACATGATGATACATACGGCCACCGATCTTCGACTTGCTTTCGCCGGCAATCACGTTCATCATCATGTTCGACTCTTTCCGGAAGAACTCGTGCAGCTGCTGCTCTTCATCTGTGAAAGTCAGGCTGATAATTTGGTCATGACGAGGAGGCAAGTCGATTGTGTCCTTGACCCGTCGCAGCGTGAACGAGTCCACGAGCACACGTAAGCTGGCTAGCACGCTCGGATCCCCGGTCTTGAATCTGCTGAGGATATGAGCGCCGAAGCGACTTCGGTCATCGTAAGGGAAGAGGCTCAGAAACTTGGTCACCGACAACAGATCCTCCAGGCGGTTTTGGATCGGCGTGCCCGTGACCGACCAGCGGCGCTGGGCATTGAGTTTGAAGATGGCCTGCGTCTGAGCAGCACTTTGCTCTCGGATCGTATGCGCTTCATCCAACACGATCCGAAACATGTTCATCTTAGTCAAGGGGCTTACGCCGCGCTTGGTGCCTCGTCCGGATAACTCGCTCAGAACGATGCTGTAAGTTGTGATGACCAAGTCAAAACGAGACAACTCTTCGACGTCAGTCGTCCTAGAAGAACCATGAAAAACGTTGTATGAGAGGCTGTCCTCCCGAAGATGTTCCTTGATCTGTGCCACCCAGTTGTTGACAGTGCTTAGGGGGACGACCAGAAGCGTCGTTCTGGTGTTGCGGATCCCTGGCTGGCTATGGACCAGATCCTGATGGGGTACCATGTTCTCCCATTCGCGCGATTGCTGAATGGAGGAAACAACGAGGGAGAGAATGCTCAACGTCTTCCCCAGGCCCATCATATCTGCCAATAGACCGCCTAAGGTCTGTGGTGGCTCTTCGTCCACAACCGTACCGCTAATGACCTCCCGGTACTGTTTGCGGCCGTTGGCACGATAATGGATTCTCCAAAGCGAATTGTTATCTTCCTCCTTTGGACCGAATCTACGAGGTTTTTCCTTCTCCGACATAAACCACAGGGCCTGTTTTTGATGCCGAAGCAATGGCGTCTGGACAGACGCGGGTGGCTCCATCTCGGGGAGGTTGTCAGCAGTCCTCAGCTGGTCGAACATCTTCATGACTGCATCATTGACTTCCTCGGCCGTGCGAATTTCGTAGTTGATGCCAAGTCGTCCACGAGGACCGCCGACTGGTGCAAAATTTGCCTGAGCCCGCCTTTTCTCTGCATGGGGATTGAACACGGGCACTCCCGGCTCGACAGAGTTTGGAGTGCCCAGCCAGACATTATGCTGTCCCAAATGTTTGCCGATAAGTTCTGCGTCCTTGCGCAGGCCATAGAGATTGATTGAAGCGCGGTACAACGCAGAGCAATGGCCCCACGGTTCCTCACCTGGAAGTCGCTTGCGAACATCCAGCCGTGCAGTTAGATCAACCTTCAAAGCAGGAAAATCGAGAAGTGGAGCAATAGCCGTGGCGGTCTTTGCATCAATGGCCCCAAACACCTTTGTATTCGGATCCGAGACCGCGATCCTGTTGCCTGGACCTGATTGGCGGTGCACCGCCAGTTTCATCGAAGGCCAGTCGTGTTTTGAATCGGAGAAGATACTCTTTGCAGAAGGCTTCGGGACAAAATGCGCTTGGATCATGGCATTTTCAAGTTTCCCATAGCAGACTCTCTGGTGGCTGAGATTATTGGCACCTGTAACCTGCAAGTCATCATCATTGCTTGAATGGCTGGGTGTTTCTATGCATTCCATAATCAGAAAAAGAAATCTCCTCTCATCAATCCTTGGTGTCATCGACTCACCGATAGTCAAATCCACGATGTCAGGTGTTGCTGGAGACGAGGTGTCGGAAACTCCTTGTTCACTTTTCATCCACTTTCCTAGTCCATTGTTCTCATGCGGGTGAAAACTCGACTTCTTCGTCGAGTTCTGGTTGTGGTCCATTTTCAGCCGTTTGCGCATATGGTTCCCCCGCCTCTCCACGTTGTACATGTCCTCTATGAAGCTCCCGTGCTGCGACTCGTTAAAGGCATTTAGATACTCGGAGCTCCGCTTTGCATCGTTTCCAGACTCCTCCTGAGGGCTCGCAAACCGAAACTCTATGCCCGACCCGGCCTCCATCTTGTTTTGCTGCCCTGAGCGGTCGATTCTCGAGCTGGCCGTTTCAGCACGCGGCGAGGGCTTCATTCGGTTCGCCGAGGGGGTGCCGTCACGTCGAGGGTTCAATAGGCGATGCGCTATGGACAATGTACCTGCTGGCGTAGCGACATTTGCAGCGCCAGCCTGTGGCGAATCGCTCGAGTCCTGGGTCCTGGGGTCTTCAACGTGTGAGTTAGAGAAAAAATCCTCGAAGCCAGTGGGATCATCAGGAGGCGAAGGGCAGTTAAATAGGGACTGGGAGATGAACGGATACACGCAAGAGGAAGCAGATGCTTCAACTGGGTCCGCAGTCAAGGATCGAGCAAGGAAATCTGAGCCGTTACCATTTGCGCGAAACTGCCGCTTGTAGTTCCGCGGATCCAAGAGCATTGCAGCATCAGAAACCATCTTGATCTGAGCAATCAAAAAATCCGGGTATCGCGAAACGGTTCCAAGCCGGGGTCTGGAATCTGAGAAGTAAGTGAGAGGTGAAGGTGAGCGGTTTCGTGAGCAGGAATCAAGGAAGGGGGATCGTGGGATATAAATGGGTTCGTGGAGTCGGCCAGACAATACCGCAGACTGGGAGGCCAGCCGCAGAAAGGACACACATGCGGCGGGTTCCAGAAACAGCGCAACGAGCGCAGGGTACGTCTTCAACGAGAGCCTCTGGCCTGCTGGGAAGGAGGAGGGGTTTCATGACGCATGAAGCCCTCGAGCAGATCTATCGCAGTCGCCAAGACTGATAAGAGAGGGTCGCCTGCTTATCTAATATAGGTCACATGCGCGTGTCATGTGAGAGTAAAATACTCCGTCGGTATCAGTACGGTATTATTGGTATCGAGGTAAATATGGTGACTAAGCGAGGTATAAACAATGCACTTATTTCTCTCTATGCTATTCAAAGCATCACTGAGCACCATTCTTCCACCGTCGTTCTCAAATGCGTCCATACCCCCCCTTGTTGCTTGTAATTCCCAATAGCGGAAACCCCTTCTGGCGCGGGCTGGGACGTCTTGGGAGGAAGAGGGGTATCGTTTCTAATGGCAAATGCTTCCCAGTCTGAATCCCTGGTGAAATAGTCTAATGTGGTCATGATGAAGCAGAAGGGGGAAAGACTTCAACGGAGAAGTATGCTGGGAACAGCAAGTGAAATAGTTGTCTACTGATAGATTAGATTGTGAAATGATTAAAATGATGAGCAGGGGTATAGTGATACCACCTAACGTCAACTCTGCGGAGTCCGGTAAGGTATAGAAGCTATAGCCTTTAAGTTAGGTGGTAGGCATGGTACGGAGTACTGAGGGCTTAGATTAGCAGTTACCCTGGTTGTTGACGATTGTAGTGATATTCAGAGGTCCTATTAGTAGAAACTAGGATATCAAACTGCTCTATTATCTATTGAAAAGTAGGAACTTGGTACAAAGTTGATCTTGGTGGTGGAATGACACTGGAGAAGTATTTCATTATATACAGAACATCTAATATTACCCAGGGGTGGAGGTGTATTCCCGCAGAAATTAAACTGTCATCTAACCCGCTGATCAACATAAAATAAAGAAGAGAGGGTGAACAAAAGAAAAGGAAGAAGAAGAGGAGGAGGAGGAGGAGGAGGAGGAGGAGGAGGAAGGGGGTGCTCTAGCACCAGGTAAATACAGGGTTTTTGCTCTTGACAGCTTCGAGTCGTTCCACAATCACTTTGCGCTGGTTGCCTTCCATGCCTTCGGCGGCTGCGTAGCCGAGATCGCCCTCAAGATCATCTCCACCGAAGGCGAAGCCGCTGTTACGACGATCGGCGGTCAAGGAGCCGCGCCTGGGTGCGCCATTCGGGTCGGTATGGTGGGACGTCGGCCGCGGAGGTAGGGTGGCCCAGCTGCGGTCTAAACCTCCTTTTCTAGAGGAGGCGATTTCGCCGAGACTTCCATGGCCATAGTCACGGCCATCGAGCGTGGCAGGACTGCCCGCGCCTTCTCTAGATCTGTGGAATTCATTCGAGGTGCGACTTTTGGACAACTCAAACCGATTCGGGTTCGGAAGCTCGCTTGCAGGAGATCCCAGACCCAAGAGGTCGTGGTCGGACCCGGGGTGGGAATAGGTGGCAGCGCCTATATCCATCTCCTCATCGTCAGAACCATAGTTGCGCAATTTGCGCCGTTGCATCTCCGTCGACGGAACGCGAAGAGGGATTGCAACGGGTACATCGACCAGGTCGTCCCAGACGCAGACTCGCGCCCTTCTCGTCAGTTCCAGCGGACCGTGGTCGGGCTGCTTCAAGGTCTCGACCACGTTCCACGCCTGGCCCTTCATGACGGCGATCTGGCGTGCAAACATGCTCTCTTTGAAATCGTCATCTTGGGCGAAGACACGGCGCAGTGCCATCTGGGTGCCGCTCCACCACGCTGTCGATGTCAGCAATGGTAAGAAGTGGTCTCTGGTTTTCTGCGAGAAGGGTTGTCCGATGAGAGATACAGGTAGGAAGAGCCAACCAAAGGGGAAACTACGCCACTAAAGTAGAGAAAAAGAGATTAGTAAAAAGAACCGATCAGTATACAACATAGGGGGGGCGGCAGTAACTTACGGCATCCGGATGCTTCCAAGGCCACGACAAACTGTTATCAATGGCTCCGATCTTGATCGAAGTCGTGCGCGCAGCTGGACCATTTAGTGGCGTTCCGCTGCGGCTCACCGCCGTCATGGTCTCACGTCTCCTGTAGGGATAAGAAGCGGTTGGGTTTCGATCGGAATTCACAGACACAGGTCGAGCAGGGGGGGTATTTTCGTCGTCTTCATACGAGGGACTGGTCGACTTGGGGGGTTCGGCGATCAAGGACACCTCTTCCGTCTGCGAATCAATCTTGATCATCCAGTTGTCCAGCCCACGATCTGTATTTCTCATGATATAGTCTAGGATCACTAGTTTCTCTAGCTCCTCCCGGAAGGCCTGCCTTATGTTGTCCGTCCACTGGAAACGTCGCTCCGTGCTCTCGTCTCTGGGGTTTGGTGTGGAAGCGTGTCCGTTTGTATCTTCGTCTTCGTCGTCCGAATGGGCACCTGACGGACGACATGTCTCGTTCCACGGCCGCTTCTTTCGTTTTGGCGCATCCTCTGCCCGGAATCCACTGTTGATCTGATCGGGCCAGGGATGCTCCCGGAGAAAGATGTTGGCGTCTTTGTAACCCTTGAGAAAGACCTGGAAACTGCCCACTTTCGGTGGCAGGGGTTTCTTCCCCATCCACGCCTTCCTCTTGTCCCAGAAATCATAAAAGAATGACTTGGATGACAGCCAGACGATGTCAGTGTATGGGACGAGATTGGTGCGTAGACGAGAGTCAAGAACGTATGCAGCGGCTTCGGAGACGTAGGAAAGGTTCGGGATGAGGCACGCTCGACCGAAACAGCATGGAAACAGGTTCCGATGTAGCCATTTGGTCCACTTGGGGTTTCGCGACGCGTAGGGCTCTTCATCCTTTGGTTTGAAGACACCCACAACCTTACCATCGCTGTTTCGCGCAAAATAACTCCCGGAGCTGCCCTGAGTGATCATGCGGGGATGGATGCCCAGCTCAATGGCGAGGCGAACGCTCTCGACAGTCGCCTCAAACTCCGCTTGCGCTCTGCGCTGAGCACCCTCGATCTCGTCAGAATCCAGAACCTCCGCAGTGATGGGTCTGACCCCATCCGGCGGCTGGAAGACCGAGTGGTAGATCTCTAGCTTCTCCTCTTCGTATGTCTTCCCCTTGACCCGTGAGATCTTGAACTTAGAGGCGATTTCTTCCGCCCACCGCTCGAGACGAGCGTTGATGGCTTTGATATCGACCCCCGAGTTCCTGCGCCCTCGCCGATGCTGATATCCACTATGTCGACGCCGGTGGCCTGGCGGCGAGACGAGGCCGGCGGCGGGCATCTGGCCCCTAGCGGAGACCGGAGCATACCGAGGGGCGGACTGGGAGAGCGTATGGGGGGCGGCGTAAATGTCGTCTTCGTCGGAGGATTCGTACAGATCGTGACCACGGTCTTCCTCTTCTTGAGCAAGACGGGCGTACCCGGACGTGGCAGGTCGATGTTTTGGCATGGCGGAGGCAAAGCAGTAACTTCTAGCACAGGAAACGTAATAAACAGAAGCAAAGAAAGAAATTATATTTATTCAGATGTCGTATGCAGCAATCATTCAGTCCATCGCCGGGCGAATGAGCAGCGCAGAGCAGTCCAATCTATCCCTGTCACCGAAACTCGTGTCGCGGGAGGCATTAACAGCTGGTAAAACCGCGCTGTCATCATCGTCCAAAGGGATTCCTCCACAGCCAGGGACTCCAGCCACAGACCCGGAGAAACAGATCCGCCGGTGAATGCACCGCCACAGCCAGTCGGAGCTGCTCCTCGACAGCGCTCAAGGGTTCCACAGCCAAATCCACTCCAGGCAGAGCTTAAACCCGTCGACTGGGGCAGTCAAAGAGCCCCTGAACTTCTCCTGAATGATGGGAAAAGGGAGCCGAGGGCTGAATCAGTGAGCGAGTGTCCCGGAAGAGGCTGGATTGACAGGCTGTTATCTCACGGCGGTCATTATGAAGGGTAACAAAGGAGTACCCCTTAAGCAGCTGATTGATTTTCTTCATTTTATCTACTCCGTACTCTAGTTATCTGCTAACTGATAAGGAAAAATTTTAGATCACTCGTTTCAGCAAAGGAAACTACATTGACGGGTGTAGTAGTTGCCGGTACCCACGAGGTAACCGATGAGAGACTCTCGCGCCATAATCAGAATAATGAACTGAACCAGACGTTTATTACTCATTGTTACTGTCCTCGTCTCCCAGACAGCCAGAATCTCGTGTCTTTATAGTGTGGAATTCAATGAAGTTAAAAGGCCTGATAAGTGCTGGCCATATTCGTGCAACACAAGACAGGTGCTGGATAGTATCCTTGAAAATGGGTCACCTATACAATTGTGGAGTATAGATTCTGCCTACGATACTTCATACAGCAATCCATGTTTAATGATCAAGGCAGGCATCATTAAACGCGGTCTAGCTAGATTGTTGATTTCTATTTTACTGGTTATTTATAAACCCAGGAAAGACGAGACTACCTATACTCCAGAGAAACTCTATATAGCACGAATTCTCAGTGAGATGAAATATAACTGGCTATCATGCAATAATGGGTGATGACTCCCAGTGTGAGGTCCTCCCACTGTACTCCGTACTCTGTAATGAACGATATACATCTAGATTCAAGTAGCTGGAAATCGAAGACACTCCATACCTATATACTCCGTGCTCGGCACGTCTCGATAACCGAATAATTAAGGGGGAATGTAGGGGCGTCGCGATAACTCAGATTCCCTGCGTGTTGCATAGAGCCGAGAGGCAGGGGATCATCAACGTTTGTAGAATTCCATCGCTAAAGTAGACCAACGACAGGCTCGAGGAATTTCTGAGTAGCCCGCACGGCTCTTACGCCAGCCGCCAGATATTATTATTGCTAGATTAGCATTTGGGGGTTGTCGGATCGTCTGATAAAATCGATAGTCTCTGAAAACGCGTGCGATAGCAGTCCCGATAATCTATCACACAGGGCAGGCTTCTCTTCCTCGCACCTCCTCCAATCTCGTGTCCCGATAAAACAACTTCTTCAAACCACCTTTGCAGTGCTGTATGCGTGGTTCAACGGACCTGGTGTTTTCTCTGTTTTTATTGTCATCAGTCGCTCCTTATTGTCGCGTCGCCTCGGGCTCTGTTCGTCCAAAGTCAGCGTGATTTAAAAAGATTGTTCGCTCTTTTTCCTCATCTGGATTTGATCAAGTACGTATGAATGAATTGACTGGAAAGGAGGACGCCTATCGTGTCCGAATCGCTCGTTCTGTTACTGATTGAAAAGCCAGGACAATTTAGAGTCGCTGCCCATATTACCCTGTACCCGTCGAAGTCGTCTGCGTCTAATAAACGACGAACGTCAAATCTCTCTTCCCTTACCCTCCAACTCGCGTTCACCTCCGTCTTGGGTTCGGTCTTCATCGGCCGGATTTCCAGCACACGTCACCACGGCTTCCACGGTGGCTTCCGTTCTCTACCGGGCGTCGCCCATCGATCCGTCGCTGCAGCCCACCTCCTCTTCGATCCCGCCGAGCCACAGTCTCCCGGACTATAAACCTGCGATATCCCCCATTGAGACCGAATCTGCCTCACGGCCATTAGATTTGGATCGTACCCCAAGCGGTCTGACGCCGCCGTATCATAGTGGTGCTCTCCCGGGACTGAGCAGTCTAGAGAAGAGTGATACCACCACTACTACTACTACTACCAGCAGCAGCAGCTTCCTGTCTACCTCCCTCTCGCCGTCGCTGTCCGGCCTGTCAGCGCTTGCATCGGTTGCGTCCGCGCCTACTTCCAATCTACGGTGTGTACCTGCCCCTCTCCCTCGCAGAACGGAACAGCTCCCGAATTTTGGCACTGCCACAACTCGTGCAGGGGCTGACCCGAATATTACGTGTCCAGAACTTCCAGCAGCGATGCAAATCTGAGCATGGCGAACCTGAGTTATGCGACATCGTCTCCTGCCGCCACCACTGGCGGGCAGGGGAATAATCCGGTACGTTCGAGTCTGTAGCCCTGTGTCTTGCTTCCCATCCGGTTTTTATCCCTTATCGCTGCGGTGTGGCCTTATCGACGCTGCTGGTCGTCGGCCTCCTCTCACGGCCTGCTGTTATCAGTGCAGCGCCGGCCGGGTCTTGGCGCCGGCGCTTTTTGTGCCTACCCGCGCACCACCCGCTTCTCAGATCCTTATCATCAAATCTCTCCAGATCTTATCAACATCGCACATCCACCCTTCCATCCACTATCAGCCCTCTCTTCCCTCTCATTTCCTGCTGCAAACCTGCCTGTGCTGTCCTGAGCCCGCTGCGATAACATGGCGACCGTGTTAGCTGACCAGAAGCGATCCCAATTACAGCCCGTCTGCCAGAATTGCGGCACCTCGACCACTCCCCTCTGGCGCAGAGATGAACTCGGCTCTGTCCTGTGCAATGCCTGTGGTCTTTTCTTGAAGCTGCATGGCCGTCCGCGTCCGATAAGCTTGAAGACAGATGTGATCAAGAGCCGTAATAGGGTGAAGACTGCCGGGCAAGGTGCCAAGCGCAAGGTCAGTTAAATTCGGTTCTTCCCCCCCCCCCCCAAAAACTTTTTTCCATCTCCGTTTCTTTCTTCTCTTGTCATCACGCTGACCCACTGTTCTTTGTATTCTTCTTCGACTACAGTCTAGTGGCACTATTGAAGCGAATGGTCTGTCTGCCGCACGGTCGGAGGCCGGCACCCCGCCTCTGGGATCCCACGGGTATCGCCGACCGTCACGGAAGGCCTCGCCCGGTCATTCGGACCGTTCCAACTCCCCCATCTCCCGGACGGAAACCCCTGGCCTGTCCGCGATGCAACAGCATAACTCCAACATTGCTCCGCAGCATATGTTCGATAGTGTGACGCTGACCGACCACGTGTTGAACCCGCCCAACACCCTGCCTGCCCTGCAGCTGCACCAGCCGTCTCCTTCCTCCAACACCGTGGTCGATCGTCATCTCGAGGCGCCCCAGACATACGAGGGCCTGTTGGCGGCCAATACATCTCTCAAAACGCGCGTGAACGAGCTGGAACTGATCAATGGGCTGTTCCGCGGCCGCGTCACGGAGCTGGAGCAGAGTGATGCCACCGCGCGCCGATCAGAGATGATCGTGCGAGATTCTGAGGCCCGCCTTCGCCGCTCCCTAGAAGACGCTCATCGTCGTGAAGAAGACCTCAAACGCCGTATAGCCGAGTTGGAACGCCAGCTGGCCACCCGTTCGTCCGTGGGGGGCTCTGCCAGTCTCGATAGCCCCAACCACGAGCCCCAGTCCAAAAAGATCAAGCTGTCCGATGTAGTGGATAGCTCCTCTGCTTCTCCGACAAAGTCACCCAAGAGCATCTAGCTCCCTCACAAAGTCTGTTGAGCAAGTTGGGATGGTATTGACACCCGACGTGTGTAATTTCATTCTCCTCAAGGAAACGAGACTATATAGGAGAGGGGGGTTTTTTTTTTATAAAAAAGAAAAAGAAAAAGAGAGAGAATTACACACGCAATCAATCCCCTCCGTTCGACCGACTCTTATCTGATCCCAATGGATCATTTTGATACCCTTAACGACCCTTGCCTCTTGGCCGGAAATGAAGTGGAGTACTCTTAATACCTTGTGTGTTGTTGTATGTGTCGGTGTGTGTGTTGTGTTGGCTTGGCTTGCCCTCGGAACTGAAATAATACTCCATCCATATAACTCTTATGACTGGTTGGAATCTGCCTATCTGCTGTTCTATGTCTTTTGTCTATTCTATTTTTTATTTTTTGTCTGTCTGCCTCTGTTTGTGTGTACAACTTGAAATCAAATCTTTTTTCTTTCTCACTTCCCCAGCAAATTAACCAGACAAACCATCAGAAAGAGGTGGAAAAAGTGTCTTCTCCTTCTATGTGTTGACCTTTCTTTTGTTGATTCAGATTCCCTTTATTCTTTTATGCTTTCCTTTCTTGTCTCGCTCGAGTCTTGTCCTTCCATGCCAAGAGCTGAAGCAAGCAGATTTGATATAGAAAGGGCCGGATTGGACGAGTATATCTAAGTAGTCCCTAGGCATCTTTTATGGACGCAGTCTTGCTGGATAATGGTACAGCAATGCTATTTTCTAGTCTTAACATCTATGGTTACTATTCGTAGTGGAAAACTACTTTTATGAAAAAAATTAAATGCATGGTTTCAACGAGAAATCATTTCTTGTCTATGACTATCAGTAGACTAAGAGAGGCAAATCTTGAAATAACCAAGTTAAGACATCTAATGACAAGGGGGAAAAAAAAGAGATTTTAGGAAAGAGAAGAAAATCTAGTTGGAATGAGTTGAATAAAACGAAAAGGAAAAAAAAAAGAATGTAAAAAAAGATGAGAACTCCTTAGAGAGAGAAGATATGAAAAGAAAGAAAAAAAAGAAAAAAACTTCAGGCAAGACGGTCATGTTCAACCTTCTTCTGAAAGTGGCCATGGGCCTGGTTATCTTTATAGATGCTCCAGATACAGACTACTATTCCCGCCATGCCGGAAACCATGGTCGTGTAGTAGGCAGTCTGGTAGCACTGCAGCCCGTCGGGGCAGTCGCGGGATCCCTCGGGGGTGATCACAGAGTGGGCATCGTAGATGTGGCCGTAGATGAGGTTGAAGATGTTGCCACTCAGCACGGGGGCCAGGATCATGACTCCCCAGTTCTGGGACAGGCCGCCGATGCCGAAGGTCTGGGCCGTCAGCGAGGGAAAGACGCCGAACAGAAAGCCATAGGCCACTCCCGTGAAGCCCGACACAAGAACCAGCGTGTGTGGGTTGGAGATGGACGAGCCGGCGAGCTGGGTTAGAGTGAAGACGACGGCGGAAATGAGCAGGCACCAGAAGCGCGACATGTGGAGCTTCTGAACGAGGATATCAGAGCCAATACCTAGAAAGATACTGAATTAGAATATTCCCAAAAAAGAAGAAGAAAAAAGGGCAGACATTCGATGGCAAAAGGGGAACCCACCACTCAGTAGGCGACCTGAGAAGTTGCCAATCGACAAGATCGAAACGTGCATCACCTGCTGCTGCTGGATAAACTTTGGGGTAACGCTGTCATCGTAGTACTTCCAAAGTGCCTTGGCCTGGAAAGAAAAATCGGTCAGTTTTTGTAAACGCCCAATCCTTCGAGTGATATCGTGTCCTTACACTGTTGCCAATGTTGCTAGTACGAAAGTCAGTACAAGAGGTCCGATTTCAGGGTGATTTCAAGGGTCTTTCTTGGTGGACGTACTTGATGGTCATCAATCCAAGACCGGACAAAAGCGCCATCATGGCGAACAGCTGCCAGAACTGCGGTTTCCACAACATGGCCAAGCCTCTGATATCTAAATGCGGTGAGTCGACGTCAACATCAGAAAGACCTCCCAGCGTGTCTTCAGAGGGTCTCGAGTCCGCTTTAGAGACCAAAGACGAAGTCTCATCGATATCATTCTCGGGATTGACAACAGGGCGATGCTGCGAGACTTGGGACCCTGAGCGGGCGTGCGCCGGGGATGACTGTTGAAAAGCTGAACTCTGCATACCTGCTTCCTCAGACGCATCGTGAATAGTTTGAAACTCGGAGGATCCGGCCGGTCGTAGTCGCCTGGATTCAGTCCGGTCTCCATCGGAGGGGTAGTGTGACAGCGTATGGTACGATTCCGGGGAAGGAAAGATGCGCAGGAACGGAACCGATAGGAGCGTCAACGTGAAGGTGCCAATAGTCAGTAACAAGAGAAACTGGGCGGTGTCATCTTTGAAAGCGATGGCCGATAGGGTGGACCAGAAGAAGGCGCTCAATCCGAACGCCGCCAGAGGGAAAGCAGTCGCAGTGCCCCGGTGACTGGGGAAGTTCGACGCGGCTTGTAATAGGGTCAATTTGGGGGGGTCCGCCTTGGCTTTTCATTGAAGAGTCTAGGAGGGAAACATACCAACTTTGATAGCGGCCGAGAAGGCCGAGCAGCCTCCTAGACCGCTTAGAAAGGCGAAAAAGGATAACAAGAAAGTCCCGAGAAATCCCTCCCCGTTCACATATGCTGTTTCGTGGGAAGAATGTTAGTTCGTCCGTCCTAGGTCCTTCACCGTCGCCATCCTCGATTCTGTTGCAACGGACCTTTATATATAGGATAGTACCCGATTCCAAGGGAAAACGCGCCGATCAGCGACGTCAGGCGGGGGCCATGAGTATCTGTCAGCAATCCCAGCGGGAATCCCGATCCATACATTCCCAGGTTTGCAGCCGCACCCTAGAGTTGGTTGATCAGCGATATGTCTGATATCCCACCGGGACAGGAAGTCTCACAATGAGGTTCGTCTGGGTCGCCGACAGCTTCATCCGTTCTGCGAACTGTGGAGCCCACGCCGAGTACGCATACTATCGAGCCAGGCAAGTCAGAAGAGCCATTCAAATCGTCGGCACGTATTTCGCAAGAGATCAAGGGCCTCCTCATACATTGGTTCCACACGCCAACGCTACAAAGGTGCAGGCGACCACCGACACAATCCGGCGCACATTATGAACAGAACTCATGATGTCGATAGAGACTGTGAGGCGGCTATTTCTTGCAGCACGCAATTAATCACCCTCAACAGAGCCGTCAAATCCCACCGAGCCCTGTCTGGTAGCCCGGAGATAAACGAGTAGATAGGGGGGCAGCACACAGAAGGTGCACGGCGACGGTGACCAGCTGCTGGAACAGCTCCGATAAAGAGAAGACAGAAACCGACACGAATCAATCAAGGAAGGAAAAGGAAAACGAGCGATAGCAGAAGCAACAGCACTCGCTGCTCCAGAAAAGTGGCCCCAAGTCGCTGCCGCGCGTAAATTCGGAGCGTCTGAAGCGGCGGGAGACTTTATCGATAACCAGTAATCTTAGCCGATCGGATGCTGACATAAGCAGCTTTCGTCGTCATGGGCCTTCCTTGTTCCGGCTGCTCCTCACTGCTCCTCACTGCAACACCTCGAGTCAGTCACCCAAGAATCCGCTCTCTGGTCTGCAGAAATGGGCGGGCTGTTGTCTATACCGCTGATGGCGGTCCCGAGTATGGGTACGGTATGTTTTGCTCCTCTTTGAGAGCCTTCGTTGATGCTGTCTGGTGGTGGTGATGATGGTAATGGAGTTGCCTGCTGACCCCTCACGTTCTACCAGCTCATTACTCTTGGGACCTCATGCTGTGGCGCTGCGACTTGCTCTGCTGTGTGCAGTGCATGTGGGAAGTTCCAGAATAGGTGGGTGCAGAGGAAGGGAGAGAATGATGGTGGTGGAGAAGGAGGCAGCGGCTAACAGAAGTGATAGTATGGCGACAAGAATTGCCTACGCCTTTATTTTGTTAATCAACTCGATCGCTTCCTGGATCATGCTGACGCCGTGGGCGTTGAAGAAACTGGAGCATCTGACGCTGGACTATATGGAGATTAAATGTGATGGGAAGGAGTGCCATGGCTGGGTGGCGGTTCATCGCATCAACTTTGGCCTGGGGCTTTTACATCTGCTCCTCGCATTCGCCCTGATTGGGGTCAGGACCTCCAAGGACAGTCGAGCGGCGCTGCAGAATGGGTTTTGGGGTCCGAAGATTATCCTCTGGCTCGTCTTCGTCGTCATGTCCTTCTTCATCCCGGAGCCCTTCTTCTTCGTCTACGGTCATTACATCGCGTTCTTCTGCGCCATGCTCTTCCTCCTGCTGGGTCTCATTCTCCTGGTAGACCTGGCCCACTCGTGGGCCGAACTGTGTTTGGAGAAAATTGAAGACAGCGATTCGCGCCTCTGGCGCGGTCTGCTCATTGGGTCGACCATGGGCATGTACGTTGCGTCCATCGTCATGACGGTGCTGATGTATGTCTTCTTTGCCGGCAAGGATTGCACCATGAACAAGACCTCCATAACCGTGAGTTACATTCTTTTTTTTTTTTTTTTTTTTGTACTTGGCAAGATACACTAGTACTGACCTTACAGATCAACCTGGTCATCTTCCTCATCATTTCCTTGGTTTCTGTACAGCCAGCGGTGCAGGAATCCAACCCGCGTGCGGGTCTGGCCCAAGCGGCCATGGTCACGGTTTACTGCACCTACCTCACCATGTCGGCAGTCTCCATGGAACCAGATGACATGCACTGCAATCCCTTGATTCGGGCTCGAGGCACCAGGACTGCCAGCATTATTCTCGGGGCGATTGCCACCATGGTAACGATCGCCTATACCACCACACGCGCGGCTACCCAGGGGATTGCTCTCGGATCCAAGGGCAATAACAACTATTCACGACTGGGTGCCGAGGAGAACGAGCACGGTCTTGTCACACAGCAGCCCAGCAGCCGCCGCGAGATGCGCGCCGAAGCTCTCCGCGCCGCCGTGGAGAGTGGAAGTCTGCCTGCCAGCGCGCTCGATGATGATGACGATGATGAAGATGACGATTTCGACACCAAGGATGACGAACGGGGCTCGACCCAGTACGACTACACCCTGTTCCACATCATCTTCTTCCTGGCCACTACGTGGGTGGCCACCCTACTCACCCAGAACCTGGACCCGAAGGCCACAGACGATTTTGCCGCCGTCGGTCGAACCTACTGGGCCAGCTGGGTGAAGATCATCAGTGCCTGGGTGTGCTATGCGATCTACCTGTGGACGCTGGTTGCACCTGTGCTTTTGCCAGATCGCTTCGATACCTATTAATTGAATAGTTATTTGGCTAGATATTCACTAGTTAATTGACTATTAGGGGGATGTATATACGTTCCATGGCGTCGTTACTTACACTTGGATGACGCAATCCTGTCTACTGTATTATTGTTATTAGCACATTCAATTCTCTATTCTCTTGCACCATTATACTCAATCCTCTCTAACTATCACTCAAGTATAATAATGATACTCCGTAGAGGGTGACGGTCTTGGCGCCAAACGCGTAATTAATCAGCCTCACGACTCACGCGTCCCACCAGCATCTTTTGAAATCAAGAACAAACACCATGGCATGAACATGGCCACAATCAAGGCCATCGAGGCCCGCTCGGTACTGCATTCAACCAGACACCCTCTGCTTTCATCTGCTGACTGTGCAGGTCCACCAAATCCAATCCGGCCAGGTCATCGTCGACCTGTGCTCTGTTGCAAAGGAGCTTGTCGAGAACGGACTCGATGCGGGGGCGACGTCGATTGGTAGGTAGCAAGCAAGCCTATGGCTTTACAAGGCTTTCAAACTGGCAGTTTGCTAATTTGGATATTGTTAGAGGTTCGATTCAAAAATAACGGGCTGGACGTGATTGAAGTGCAGGATAACGGGAGTGGGATAGCACCGGACAACTACGAGAACGTGGGTATGTTTTATTTTTATTTTTTTTTTGGAATGATTTGAGTATTTTTGGAGTCTACAGTTTCACTAAGATCAGTAATATGGTTTCTAGCGCTGAAGCATTACACGTCGAAACTGTCGAGCTACGATGACCTCTCACGTCTACAGACCTTTGGTTTTCGGGGCGAGGCGCTCTCGTCGCTGTGTGCTCTGTCCGATTTCTCCATCGTCACGGCACAGGCCAACCAAGCGCCGAAAGCGAACAGGCTGGAATTCGAGATCTCGGGAACACTGAAGAAGACACAGGTGGTCGCGGGCCAGAAGGGGACGACTGCGTCCGTGGTCGGGCTGTTCAAGAGGTTACCCGTGCGGCGACGCGAGCTGGAGAAGAACATCAAGCGCGAGTACGGCAAGGTGCTGAACCTGCTCCATGCGTACGCGTGTATCAGCGAAGGGGTGCGCTTCAGCGTCAAGAACACGGTGGGCAAGACCAAAAATGTCGTCGTCTTCTCCACGAACGGCAACCAGAGCGTCAAGGAGAACATCGCCAACGTGTACGGGGCGAAGACTCTGGGTGCGCTGATCCCGCTCGATCTCGCGCTGGAGTACGAAAGCTCCGTGTCGTCGGTGAATCGGGCCCAGCGCGCATCCAACAACCAAATCCAGGTCCGGGGCTTTGTCTCGCGTCCTGTGTTTGGGGAGGGGCGACAGACGCCCGACCGACAGATGTTCTTTGTGAATTCACGGCCCTGCGGCCTCCCGCAGATCGCCAAGGCGTTTAATGAAGCCTACAAGTCGTTCAACGTCGCGCAGTCGCCGTTTATCTGCGCAGACTTGCACATGGACACAACCGCGTACGATGTCAACGTCTCACCGGATAAACGGACCATCCTGCTGCACGATGCAGGCGCCCTGGTTGAGTCGTTGAAAGTGGCGTTGCTCGAACTCTTCGAGGCCGCGGAGCAGACGGTGCCCCAATCGCAGGTCTTTACACCCAAGCCGTCCGCGACGAGACAGCTGTCATTGAAGACAGTGCAGACTCCCGTGAGATCTAGAAGGGAAGATTCTGACAACCTGGCCTCGGACATTAATGACTCCCAGCTCGTGTCGGACGTTGCATCTAGCCAGGTGACCATGTCTCAGAGTCTGAAAGCTTTCAGCGCTCACCAGAGTGAGCGGAGCTCGCAGTTAGAGGTAGCCTCCTCCCCTGCACGAACCGTGCTGTCTCAAGCATCCCGAACGCAAGAGTTACATAGTCCGGAAAGGGAGAACGATGAAGAGTCAAATGATGGGGAAGATATATCTCAACAAAGTGAAGAACCGGTTCCTAACCTCCAAGCCGATTACTCCGAAACGCCCAACGTGATTCAAAATGCCTTTGACAGGATGCGACCGCGACGACTCCCTGCTGAGATGGCCGTCATCACCGTCGGTGACCGGACGGTCACCTCCAGGATTGGCAGTGGGATTCCTCGTAAACGGGCCTCGAATTCCCCTGGCTCCGGCGCACTGCCCAAACGACGAGTGCACACGCCGTCTCGCCCTGGTATTTTTGGTCAGCATATGCAATCTTTTGCGGCGGGAACCCATGAAGATGAAATCGAAGATGAAGATGAGGAGGGGGATGAAGAGGAGGATCGAGGGGAGAAAGAGGGAGAAGAGGGAGAGGGAGAGGAAGAAGAGGGAGAAGAAGAAGAAGAAGAAGAAGAAGAAGAGGAAGAGGAGGGTGACACGGATAAAGAGCACATTCAGGAGCCACTACAAACTCCCAGTCATGCAGACGTCGACATAGAAATGGAAGAAGCACCATCACCAGCACCGGCACCAGCACCGGCAGCAGGACTCAACGACGAAGCCAAACGAGTGCAAGACGAGGCCAAAGTGCAAGATTTGATCCGGGAGGCGGAGGCATCCACGGTGTCCGAGGAAAGCAGCCTGAAACGGGCCAACAAGTTCAACCGGGGAGCGACGCGCGACTCGACGGTGCAGCTGGTGAGTTTCATGGACGGGTCTACGGCACGGATCGCGGCGCAGATGAAGCAACTACGCGACAGTCTCGATTCTGGCATTGTTCGTAGGAATAAAGAAGAAGAAGAAGAAGAAGAAGAAGAGGTTACGGCGGAAGGCGAGGAACGGCTGTCGCTGACGGTCAGCAAGGAGGATTTCGCCCGGATGCGAATCGTCGGGCAGTTCAACCTGGGGTTCATCCTCGCGACACGGAGCCACGCCGGTGGAGACGAGGGACGAGACGAGCTGTTCATCATCGACCAGCACGCGTCGGACGAGAAGTTCAACTTTGAACGACTGCAGGCCGAGACGACGGTGCAGAACCAGCGCCTCGTACGGCCGCAGCGCCTGGAGCTGACCGCCGTCGAGGAGGAAGTGGTGTTAGCGAACCAGGCCGCGCTGGAGAAGAACGGGTTCCTCGTCGAGATAGACCAGAGCGGCGACCACCCCATCGGACGACGGTGCAGTCTTGTCTCCCTGCCGCTGAGCAAGGAGGTGGTCTTTGGCGTGCGCGATCTGGAAGAGCTGATCGTGCTGCTGTCCGAAACCGCGGGCGCGGGCGCAGGCGCAGACGACTTCATCCCGCGCCCGGGCAAAGTGCGTCGCATGTTCGCCATGCGGGCGTGCCGGTCGAGTATCATGGTGGGCAAGACGCTGACGGGGCGGCAGATGGAGCGTGTCGTGCGCAACATGGGCCGCATCGACAAGCCGTGGAACTGTCCGCATGGGAGGCCGACGATGCGCCATTTGGCGAGTTTGGATGCTGTGGGTATACTGAATAAAGATGTTGGATGAATAATTATAAATGAAATATCTATACATGTATAAAATGTCTATGATCTGTCTATAAATACTTATCAATGTGGGATACCCCACCATATCACATCTACATGTACAGAGTACCTCTTTAGTTATATAACCTCCCCCTACACCTACATCCACTACATCCACCTCTACACCCACAAAATATCTACCTACATCTATCTCCAGCTACAATGAACCCCACCACCGAGGCCAGAACAGCCTTCACCGCGACGCTGCACTCCGTGGGCGCGAATTTAGACCACGCCCTGACGACGCGCGCCAAGACGCTCCACGAGAACGACGCCGCGCTCCAGAAGCAAGAAGAGGAGATCAAGCGGTCGACGGAGGAGCTGCGGGGCCAGAATCAGAAGCTCGAGGGGTTGATGGACTCGGCGAGAGATGGGTTGAAGGAGATAGGCGATGTGCAGAACTGGGCGGAGATGTTGGAGCGGGATCTTTTGATTGTCGAGGAGACTCTACGCTTGGTGGAGGGGGATCATGACTATCATGACGATAGTCATGATAGTCATGTGGATAGCCATGGCGATAGTCAAGGGGATAGTCAGGATAGTCAGGATAGTCAGGATAGTCAGGATAGTCAGGATAGTCAGGATAGTCAGGATAGTCATAGTCATGGTCAAGGTACTGGATGGTTCAAGTGGTGGTAACCATTAATTCAATTCTATATTATCAATTATCAACGCACGCTACCGAAATCCATATTATGCTATTACATATTGGCCAGCTCCGTGTCAATCTGCCGGTCCAGGAAGACCCTCTTCTCCCCCGTGAGAGTCGTCTGCAGGCGCTGTTCCACGAGGGCGCGAACTGAATCGTTAGCATGAGTTCTACTTATATCGGTGACAAGTGCTACGGAAGACTTACCCTGCTTCTTGGTTACCGTGTCCAGATCCACCTCGGCCAAACACCCTCGGATCGCCTCCGTGATGGCCATCTCGTCCGCTCCGCCGCGGAAATCAAACGCCGTGCTGGCCGGCCGCGAGTACGGCTGCTGCGACCCGCGCGGACTGCGCGACGACTGCCGCAGCCCACTGCCCAGCAGGTTGTCCGTGCTCTGCATGAGTCCCACGCTGTGCCGGCTGCTCGCCAGCGGGTTGTCCTGGTACCCGCTCAGGTTGCCCATGGACATGTGCCGGGACTGCCCACCGCTGCCGCTGCCACCGCCGCCAGGGAAGTCCGTGTACCGCGTCAGACTGGACATGTGCGAGTTGCGGTTGCCCGGCGTGTGCAGGCCCGCTCCGCTACCGCCAAAGGGAGCCGGGGACTGCGGCGGGATGTAGGGGCTGCTGTGGCGGCCTTGGTGGCCGCCGGGGAATCCCGTGAGAATGGTCGACGCGGGCCGCACCGAGGAGTAGTTGGAGTGCAGATCATCCATCTCCACGGCGACCTCGTCGACGTAGCCCGTCGCGTACAGTTTCTCCTGGCTGGTCCCGTACGCCGCCGTGTCGCCGCCACGGCGGCCCGGAAGGTTGTTGGCATAGGCATAGTCGTCCCAGCGCTGCAGTGGAATGCTGCGCGGGTCGAACCCTTCGTCCTCGACGGCGATGACGCGCTTGTCGCCCTTCTCGCCGATGACAACGCGGGTGCTGCCCCAGGTGAAGTCGTCCTGCCGCCAAAAGGCGTACAGGGGCAGGACGAAGTTGTAGATGGGGAAGGCCAGGATGTAGATGATCATCCAGCCGACATGCTGCCACTGCCGCTTGATGATGAAGATGACCGCCTGCAGACCGTACACACCTGCCAGGATCGCCACGGAGATAATCACCGTGGTGCCCTGGTCCGTGGCCACCATGTAGATCAGGTATCCCAGGTATACGCAGGTGGCGGGCAGGATGATGGTGCCCATCAGATCGACCAGCACCACAAACCGCATGCTGAAGCAGCAGAAGCCGCACATGTCTTGCAGGAATGCCAACTCCACCAGGTTATGCACGGTCGAGTTGATCCATCGTCGTCGCTGTGAGAGAAGCACATTCCAGGTGTCTGGCGCTGCCGTGCTCGCGTACGCATCGGGAATGAACTTGTACGACATGGCGGGGAAGTTCTTGGTCATCAGCGTTGTCAGGTATCGATCCTCGCCGAGCGATAACAGGTTCTTCTTATGCAGTGTGTCTACATCGTTGTCCGCATACGCCTCGATGATCTTGTCGGAAATAATCAACGGCCGACCTTTGTCGGCTGTTCGTAAACGATACATGCAGAAACTAAACTTTTTTTTAGCAAATAAACCTGAGATAAACGGGAAGGGACAGGGGATTACCATCCAGGAAGACAGGTGACACTGCCAAAGAGGGATTCGAAAGCTTTGACGAGATGGTGAGAGATATAATACTCGTAGACCTGAATCATGGTCCACCAGCTGCCCTCTTCGTTCTGCAGGCTGGTCTCGCCGCAGATGCCGGCGATCTTGGCGTCGTTGGCGCAGGCGGCCACCAGACGGTTCAGGGCGTCTTCCTTGACGGAGGTGTCGGCATCGACCATGAGACAGTACTCGTAGAGTTCCGGGTCCACGCCGATGACGTTGTTGACCTGGTGGAAGATCTCGAGCTCGAGCGGCGACATGGGCGAGCGGTGATGCACGCGATTGAGGAACTGGAGCAGGAGGATCTGCGAGTCACGTTTGCCCCGGTTGCCCGGCTTGGACTTGTTCTGCTCGGATTCCTTGCCCACTTTCACGATGACCAGGTAGGGGACCACGTTGCCCTGGTACTCGTACAGACCCGAGTAGACTTTGCCGTAGTTGAGCTGCTCGCTGCCCTGGCCGATGGATCGGAAGGGCAGCGCGGGCGGGTCCATCTTGGGGTCGACGCCGAGGATGTCGAGGACGATCTTGGGCGTGGGGCGGTCGTTGCCGCCGCCGACGATCATGCCGTCGCAGATGACGCAGATGAGCTTGCGTTTGTTGTCGTACTCGAGCGCGGTGAGGGAATCGAGCCCCTGGCGCAGCGCGTCCTCACCCTCAGTATACGCGGGGACCATGCAGATGACGAACTTGTCCTGCGGGGAGGGGCGTCGCTTGGAGCCCAGCTGCAGGGCCGCCAGGAACTTGATGAGCACGACGGCGCAGATGAGGATGGTGAAGGTGAGCAGGATCCAGTTGTTGACCGAGCAGCGGGGCGAGTCCCGGAAGTCGACGCGCCCGACGAAGAAGACGTTCTGCAGGCAATTCAGGGCGTTCTCGAACTTGACCGTGTCCTGCCACTTGGAGGTGATGTCGGTGCCCGGGTAGTTCTTGAAGAGGTCGGACACCGCGGTCGGGAGGAACTCGTAGTCCGACTCGTCGTCCATCAGATCCACCGTGTAGAAGTAGTTGGTGAGGTCGTAGATGTTGTCGTTGAGGATGGCCCAGTAGCGCGAGTAATCGTTGGCCTGCTTGGTGATGGTGTCTTTGGACCACACCAGGTAGCCCTTGTAATACTGGGTGATCTTGGGGATGTAGATCTGCTCGTACCAGGTGATGTTGTGCAGGGCCGTGGTCGTGCTCGGCTGCTCGATGGGCCCGCAGGAGTGCAGGGCGTCGGAGTAGAGGACGGCGTCGGTGTTGTTGTTCTCGAGGTTGATGTCCTCGCTGGTCACGAACGCGGCGCACGTGCGGGTCAGCGGAGGGGGGAAATAGGCGTCGAGGACCTCGCCGGCAAAGGGCTTCATGTTGGTCGTGGTGGTGGACACGCCGTTGTCGCTGTGGTCCAGGCGCCAGAACTTGGTGATGTCGTAGACCTTGCCGTGGATGCTGACGTAGAAGTCATCGTCGAGGTCGTGGTAGCTGACCTGCTTCTTGTTCCACACGTGGGCCTTGTTGGGGCAGAGCAGGTTGCCAAAGGCGATGATGTAGAAGAGGACGGTGGCATTGAACAGGAGGATGAGACACATGAGCACCAGCTTTTCGCGCCACGCCATGCGCACGTCGGGCCGTTTCATGCGGCCGATGTAGCGGAGGAAGGGGGAGGGGATCCAGAAGGTGATGGCCCACACGAAGCCCGCCCACACGCGTCGACCGGCCGGGATGGTCTTCTTTTCGATGTGCTTGGGGTCCCCAAACTCCGGGTCCAGCTCCCCGGTGAACTTGGACATGTCGCCATCGTAGAGGGCGAAGTCGCCCTTGCGGTAGTCACCCTTGGGACCCAAGCCGTAGTCTCCGACGGTGTTGATCTGACTTGGAGCCACGGACTTCGCGGCGCCGCCCATCACGCTGGGCGCCAGCATGCTTTGGCGTCGCGAGGCGGGGAGAAGGTTGCCTTCTCGGGCCCCGCCGAGCAGACTGGCGGACTCGGCCATGAGGTTCGCCTGGCTGGCCGACAGGCCCGGATCGTGGAAAAAGCCACTGTTTCCCGGCCCGCCCAGGAACGGGTTGGCGGGGGATTCGTCGGGTTTCATGTCGAGCATCGTCTCGGCCTCCCACCAGGCGTTCTCCCGCATCCAGATGCGCTGGTGGCCGACCACGGCTTCGCCGTTGCTCCAGCCCCGTTCCAGGAGCCAGCTCTCGACGCCATCCTTGCCGTCGGCGCAGCCGAGACGGGCGTAGCGACCGACAAACTCTTCGACATCGAAGTCGGCGGTGAAATCGAGTCGCTTCAGGCGGCGGTTGGCCCATTCGGGCAACCGCCAGTCCCGCAGCTGGCGGGAGACCACACCGGCAGACCAGGAGGAGGAGGTCGAGGACGAGGTGGCCAGCGTGGCGGGGTTGTCGTCGGTCGGATGGATGGAAATGTGGTACCACACGCGGCTGCTCTCCAGCGTGGTGGTCAGATCGAACCGACGGCCGCGGGGGCCAACCGCGATACCCTGGGGGGGCTGGGTTGAAGTTTCAACCGGGTAGAGCACCTGATGGAGGAAGGCGTCGGACTCGAGCTCGACGCCGACCTTCTCCAGGGCGGCCTGTCGGGTCTCGAGGTCATGCTCCCGCTCGTGACCGGCGGGACCGGTCATGATGCCCAGGTCGGCTTCCACCTGAGACACGGCGGTAGTCATTTCGTTCAAGACGGAGTGGCCGACGGCCGGGATATCGACCCCATCGTCCTTCATCTCGGCGTTGATGCCAAGGGAATCATCGAAAATCCCGCGGAGGGCTACCGCCTTGCCGAGCGCCGGCCGGGGGATGTCGACGACGGTGATACTGACACTGTCGTCGTGTCCCAGGGCCGCCGAACCACCAGCAGCACCAGCAGCAGCACCGACACCGCTGGCCGAGTCGCTGTCTGGCCGGTTCTGGATCTCTGCGGCGATGGCTTCGTTCGCCTTGGAGATGACCCAATCGACCAGGGCCTCATAGATGCCGGAGATCAGGGCCTCACGGTCATCGGTGGTGCATTTATGCAAAAGGACGTCGGGATCGAGGGCCAAGAGGTCGCCCACGTCCTCACAGACCTGCTCCAGGACCTCTTGGTCGACGAGGAAGCCGACGGCATTGCCCAGCTTGAGCAGACCGGCGAGAACGGACAGGAGACCTCTCTGGGCGGCTCCCTTGATGCCGATGGCCTTGAGGGCGGAGCGGAAGTCCTCGGCGGCGGCGGCATCATCGGTGGTGGGGAGGTAGGCCGGGGGGTCAAAGGTGCCGGACTTGCTGAGCAAGGAGTAGGCGGTGAGGTCGTGGAGGCCCAAGAACTCGCGCTCGGCCGGGGTGGAGGCGGAGGTCAGCAGGTAGTAGAAGACATCAAAGGCACGATAGCCCGGTTCAGCGGGAATATCCAGGAAGCCCTTGCGGGTGTTGATTCCGGAGGTGGAGAGGGCGAGCGAGAGGGCGGTCAGGGAGCCCTTCAAGGTGAAGGTATAGGAAGCCGCCAGAGCAGAATGGAGCGAGTAGGAGGGATTAAACGCGGTAACCGCGGTGAGAAAGGGGCGGAGGGCCGCCAGCGCGGTGAAAGCGACGCCGGGGGTGGACAAGGGCAGGGCGGCGAGGAAGGGAGCGAGTAGCGAGGGGGTTGACTGATGGGTTGAACTGCGCAAGATTTGATTGTCAGTAGAAGAAGAAGAAGAAGAAGAAGAATATATGGAGACCGTGATTGAGAGCGCACCATAGAACAATACAGCCATCTTCTGCTCTCCTGCGAGCGTGCTCCCAGGCCCTCAGGGCCAAGTCCCGGTCGATGGTACCGCCATTGATTCCGTCCGGGGTGCCGTGAACGGCGGTGGCCCAGGTGTTGACGACGAGACTGGTGCTCGCGTCCAGCTGGCAGGGCTGACCGGAGGCGTAGAAGGAGTGCAGCGCGTTGAGGAGACTGGTTGTTGAGACCTGCGAGGCCTGTTGGGGGGCAGCGCCCGACATGGTCGAGTAGACGGAGTAGCGATTCGACATGGCGATGAGATGTATTTTTTGACCTTTCGATCTTGATTTCGATCTTCTGACCGAGTCTTCACTGGCAATTTCACCTCCTATCCACTTCGTGGACTCGACGGAGCAGCTGGACCTAGAACATGGAGCAGGCTGAGCACTGTCTTGCCGGCGTGTAGAACGAAACCCAGGACAGCCACAGCGACAGCGACAGCTCCCTCTATCACTATTTCTCTCCCCTTGTTCTCTCCCTTTCTTTCAGTCTCCTCGCTCTGAACAGGATCGAGACAGTGTGAAGAACGAGAGCGGGCGAACGTGGCGAGTGGCCGGGGCGAAGAATGCCAGGACAGGGACAGTTGGCCCAACAACCGGAAATTCCACGGCAGCGAACGAAGGACGCGAGAGAACGAGTGTGGGGGACTGCAGCAATTCGTGACTATTGCATCACGTACGACGAGACGACGACAGACACGGACGACAGCAGAAATGATGGACAGAGGCAAGACGAGAAAGCTGGAGGAGGAGAAGAGCGAGTGGAGAGTTTCGGTTTTGGACTTTGGAGAGAGACACTTTTTGGACCAAAACAGGCAGTTACAGACACTAAGACCAGGGTCAGTCTGGATTGGGGATAGTGTGGCACTAGTGTATTCTATATGACAATACGGTACCTGCAGGTTATTTTAAGCGATCGTAGTATGACCTGAGGGGGCTATAGAATATTTATAGATAGATACAATAGATACACTATGTAGTAGGTAGAGAGTAGTAGAGAGAGTAGTAGAGAGAGTAGTCAGTATACTATGTAGTACTCATTACCTGCAATACTACTAACCTCTATTCTAATAATATCTGTTCTGTCTCAGGGTGGCGTGGTGGCCTCCAATCATGGTTATTCGAGGCGGACCCTATATTTGGATCAGACATTACATAGTATTGCAGTAGTCTATAATAATAATAATATTATTATTCATGAGTATTGTAAATCTGATTATATGGTAGACAGTAATAGGTAGATACTTCCTATATACTCTACTCTACTCCTCTACCGGGTACTCTACTAGGTACTATGTACCAGTAGTAAACAAATACTGTAAACAAAGACTAAACAAATTGACCAGGGACTGTGACACAGCGGAATTACGACCCGAGGTATTTCAGGGTTTACTATGGCATATCTATTGTATTTTATTGGCCAGTAGAGCTCGGGCTGGGTGATCAGTCCCTGGATCGGCTAGTGTTGTATTGGTATTACAGCCCCTATTAAGTACCTAGAGTACGAAGTACTCCGTAGTAGTACTCAGTATAGTACTTTGAAAGGGTATTCAAAGTACCAGGAAGTATGCCAGGTGAGATAAATAGAATAGATTTATCACACTAAGACGACAGTAAGACTAGGTACAGTAAGATCAGTAAGACTTAGTACCCTTAGATCACTTTATCGGAACAACCCCAGAGTGGGTAAGCATAGTGTGGTACAGATGGGCCGGTACAGGTACTAGTCCCTCTACTTATAATAGGTAGAACTATAGGTACCTGGTACTCTGTGCTCCGTAGCTCCAAATAATACCCTTCGTATCTCTCTGTACCACGTATGTTTGGCCATTTCGGGCCTTCACCACCTCTTTCCAACTCCCTCTCCCTCCCTCCCTCCCTCCCTCCCTCCCTCTCTCTCTCTCTCTCACTCTCTCACTCTCACTCTCCCCCTCACTCTCCATCTCCCTCGGTGGAAATCACATTCCACAGACCCTAGGGTTTGGTTAATGCCTTGTTTTTTCTGCCCTTAGCCTTTGTTTTCCCACTCTCGTTACCCTGTTCTTGTCGTCCCTTATTTTTTTTTTCCCGCTCCCCACGATCGCTTGTCTGGGTGGGACGTTCAAGCCTCACCTTACGTTCGCTTCGTCTGGACCCTGAAAGTGGAACAGAGAAATAAAGAAACTCGGAACATTTGAAGAATAATCCGGCCCCTGCCATGACCCTCCGCCGCGAGAGGCCTGCCCGTTGAGCAACACGCCGAGCCCAGCATTCCAGTCGGCGAACTGACCAGGTTTCGCGCCTGTCCTTGGCCAACACCCGGAATCCCATCGTCGTTCGGTCGAAAGATATCTGGTTAAAGGCTTCCAGGACCTGTGAGACCTTTGCTGAATCGACAGAACCTCCCAACCATGGCTGGGAGCGCCCCCTCGTACGCGCAGTCGTCCCTCCCGTCGCTGCCCGCCCACCTGCAGTCCGACACCCATTTGACGGCCCATCTCGCCAGCAGGTGAGTCTAGTAGCTCATGTACAGCCCCATTGATTCCTCTTCTCTGACCCTTGCTACAGGTTTCATGTCGGTCTGCCCACTGCCCGTCTGTCGTCGCAGGCGTTGATCAGTTTCAATACATATACCTCCTCCGCCAAGGGTCCGGATGGCGGCAAGGAAGGGAGTGCCATGGGCGAGGCCGAGGATCTGGCCAAGCGTGCCTTTACCAGACTCGGCGCTCGTGCCGAGAACCAGGCAATCGTGTTTCTGTCAGTCTTTCGAGCCGTCTTCCTTCGTGACTGACTGACTGACTGACTGACTGACTATATAGTGGAGAGAGTGGTGCGGGCAAGACCACCATCCGATCACATCTCCTGTCCTCCTTCTTGTCCTTCTCCTCCACGCCTCTCTCCGCCAAACTCTCCTATGCCGCCTTTCTGTTCGATACCTTGACCACCACCAAGTCCGCCACCACCCCGACCGCCTCCAAGGCTGGCCTCTTCCTCGAGCTGCAGTACGACGGTTCTTCCTCCGTCAACCCCACCCTGATCGGTGGCAAGATCATCGACCACCGTCTTGAACGCAGTCGTATCGCCTCCGTCCCCACCGGCGAGCGAAGTTTCCATGTCCTCTACTATCTTCTGGCCGGCACCAGTGCCGCCGAAAAGGCTCACCTGGGCTTCGACACCTCGGTCAGCGTCAGCACCTCTGGCGGCCGCCTCTCCTCCGGCTCCATCGGCCACAAGCGGTGGCGCTATCTCGGCCATCCCACCCAGCTCAAGGTCGGCATCAACGACCATGAAGGCTTTCAGCACTTCAAGACCGCCCTGCGCAAGCTCGAGTTCCCCCGCAGCGAGATCGCCGAGATCTGTCAGATCCTCGCCAGCATCCTGCACATCGGTCAGCTCGAGTTTGCCAGCGGCCAGTCCACCACCACCTCCGCCGAGGAGAGCGGCGGCTATTCGCACGAGGGCGGCGAGACCGTCACCGTCGTCAAGAACAAGGACGTCCTGGCCAACGTCGCCGCCTTCCTCGGCCTCGCCGTCGAGGATCTCGAGAACAGCCTGGGCTACCGCTCCAAGACCATCCGCCGCGAGCGCGTCACCATCATGCTGGACCCGCAGGGCGCTCGCCAGAACGCTGATGATCTCGCCCGCACCATCTATTCCCTGCTGGTCGCCTACATCATCGAAACCGTCAACCAGCGCATCTGCGCCGCCGAGGAGAGCGTCGCCAACACCATCTCCATCGTCGACTTCCCGGGATTCGCCCAAGCCTCCGCCACCGGCTCCGTCCTCGACCAGTTGCTCAGCAATGCCGCCACCGAGTCGCTCTACAACTTCTGCCTGCAGACCTTCTTCGATCGCAAGGCCGACATGCTCGAACGTGAGGAGGTCGCCGTCGCCGCCACCAGCTATTTCGATAACACCGATGCCGTCCGCGGCCTGCTGAAGCACAGCAACGGCCTCCTCAGCATCCTCGATGACCAGACCCGCCGCGGCCGCTCCGACACCCAGTTCCTCGAGAGTGTCAAGAAGCGCTTTGCCAACAAGAACCCCGCCATCGCCGTCGGCAATGCTTCCAGTGAGCATCGCCACAGCGGCGGCAAGTACCCCTCCCCGCTCACCACCTCCGCCTTCACCGTCAAGCATTTCGCCGGGGAGGTCGACTACCCCGTCCATGGCCTGGTCGAGGAAAACGGCGATGTCATCTCCAGCGATCTGATGAACCTCATCCAGCGCACCCGCAGTGACTTTGTGCGCGAGCTGTTTGGCCAGGAGGCCCTGCAAAAGGTCACCCACCCCCACGAAAAGACCGCCATCATGCAGGCCTCGGTCAGTTCCAAGCCCATGCGCATGCCGAGCATGGTCAAGCGGAAAAGCCACCGCGCCACCTCGGCCGGACGCCTACCCGCCCCGGAACCTTCACTCGCGGGCAGCGAAGATGCTGTCTCGGAATACGAGAGTCAGACCAGCAGCACCCGCAAGTCCGGAGGAGCTACCCGTCGCAAGAGTGGCGGCGGCGGCGGCGGCGGCGGCGCTCTGGCCGGGACCGTGCAGGGGGTCGCCGGCCAGTTCCTCTCCTCCCTGGACATCGTGAACAAGTGCCTGAGCTCCCCCAACCTGAACCCGTACTTTGTCTTCTGCCTGAAACCCAACGACCGCCGCATCGCCAACCAATTCGACAGCAAGTGCGTCCGCGCCCAGGTGCAGACCTTTGGCATCACCGAGATCAGTCAGCGTCTCCGAAACGCCGACTTCACCGTCTTTCTCCCCTTTGCCGAGTTTCTCGGCCTCGCCGAGATCGGCAGCCTGGTCGTCGGGAGTGACCGCGAGAAATCCGAGGTCGTCCTGGACGAACGGCGCTGGCCCGGAAACGAGGCCCGCGTCGGCAGCACAGGAGTCTTCCTCAGCGAACGCTGTTGGGCCGATCTCGCCAAGGTCGGCGAACGTGTCGTCCCCGTCTATCCCGTGGAGGGAGCCGGCGGCGATGGCAATGGCATGCTCCACCCACGCGACGCAGCCGCCGCCCCGGCCGCCTACAACGACTCCAAGGTCCGTCTGCTTGCGGCCGGCGATGGGGACCACACCCCCGGGGCGTTCATCTACGGCGATGAGAGCAAGCAGGGGGGTTACTTTGGCAGCCGCGAGCTCGACGGCCGATCCGAGGCGGGCGGCTCGGCCATCAACTCGGGCGATATGTTCCGCAACTTCGAGACCCGTGAACAGATGCTCGAAAAGGGCAACGAGAAGCAGATGGAAGAGGTCGACGATGTGCCGGTCTCGACGGCGCGCAAGCGCTGGATGGCCCTGGTCTGGATGCTGACCTTTTACATCCCCAACTTCTTCATCAGATTCTTCGGCCGCAAGAAGCGCAAGGACATCCAGCTGGCCTGGCGCGAGAAGCTGGCCATCAACCTGATCATCTGGATCAGCTGTGGCGCCGCCATCTTCGTCATTGTCGCCCTGCCTGACCTCATCTGTCCCACGCAGGATGTCTTCACCACCGCGGAGCTGTCCAGCCACAACGGCAAGAACGGCCACAGCTCCTATGTGGCCATCCGGGGGGTCGTCTTCAACCTGGGCTCCTTCATGCCCGCCCATTACCCCAGCGTCGTCCCCGAAACGGCGCTGAAGAAGTTCGCCGGCGTCGACGCCACCGACCTGTTCCCCGTGCAGGTGTCGGCGCTCTGCCAGGGCACCTCGGGCTCGATCAGTCCGACCGTGCTGCTGGACTACACTTCGACCAACGACTCCAGCTCCACCACCTCCAGTGCCGCGGTCGAGTACTCCGTCTACCACGACTTCCGCTATTTCACCAACCTCTCCCAGCCGGACTGGTTCTACGAGCAGATGGTCTACCTCAAAGCCAACTACTTCAAGGGTTACATGGGCTACACCCCGGCGGAACTCAAGCTCCTGGCCAAGGACAAGTCGACCGTGGGCAGCATCGACGGCAAGGTGTACGACCTGACCACCTATGTTGCCGGGGGCCGTCGTACCGCGGCACCGCCCGGCAAGACCGTCCCGGCGGACGTCGACACCAACTTCATGAGTGACAAGGTCATCTCCATGTTCGAAGAGCAGACCGGGAAAGATCTGACCAAGTATTGGAACGAACTGGACATCTCCCTGGAGATGCGGGCGCGGATGCAGCTGTGCCTGGACAATCTGTTCTTCGTCGGGCACGTCGACACGCGAAACTCGCCGAAATGTCTCTTCGCCCGCTACTTCCTGCTCTCGCTGACCCTCTGTGTCTGCTCGGTGGTGCTGTTCAAGTTCTTTGCCGCGTTGCAGTTTGGCAGCAGGAACATCCCCGAGAACCTGGACAAGTTCGTCATCTGCCAGGTGCCCGCGTACACGGAGGACGAAGAGTCTCTGCGCCGTGCCATCGACTCCATGGCGCGCATGCAGTACGACGACAAACGCAAGCTGCTGGTCGTCATCTGCGACGGCATGATCATCGGGCAGGGCAACGACCGCCCCACGCCGCGCATCGTGCTGGACGTGCTGGGCGTGCCGGACACGGTCGACCCGGAGCCGCTCAGCTTCGAGAGTCTGGGCGAAGGGCTGAAGCAGCACAACATGGCGAAAGTCTACTCGGGCCTGTACGAGGTGCAGGGTCACATCGTCCCCTACCTCGTCGTGGTCAAGGTGGGCAAACCGTCCGAGGTGTCGCGGCCGGGCAACCGCGGCAAGCGAGACTCGCAGATGATCCTGATGCGGTTCCTGAACCGGGTGCACTACAACCTCCCTATGAGTCCCATGGAGCTGGAGATGCACCATCAGATCCGCAACATCATCGGCGTCAACCCGACCTTCTACGAGTTCATCCTGCAGGTCGACGCCGACACGGTCGTGGCGCCGGACTCGGCCACGCGCATGGTGGCCGCCTTCCTCGACGACACGCGCCTGATCGGCGTGTGCGGCGAGACCTCGCTGACCAACGCCAAGACGTCGATCGTCACCATGATCCAGGTGTACGAGTACTACATCTCGCACAACCTGACCAAGGCGTTTGAGTCGCTGTTCGGGTCCGTGACGTGTCTGCCGGGTTGCTTCAGTATGTACCGGATCCGCTCGTCCGAGTCCGGCAAGCCGCTGTTCGTCAGCAAGGAGATCTGCGAGTCCTACTCGGAGATCCGCGTTGACACGCTGCACATGAAGAACCTGCTGCACCTGGGCGAGGACCGATACCTGACGACGATCCTGATGCGGCACCATCCGAAATACAAGACCAAGTACATCTTCAACGCGCATGCGTGGACGATCGCGCCCGAGAGCTGGGCGGTCTTCCTGTCGCAGCGGCGGCGCTGGATCAACTCGACCGTGCACAACCTGATCGAGCTGATCCCGCTGGCGGAGATGTGCGGCTTCTGCTGCTTCAGCATGCGGTTCATCGTCTTCGTCGACCTGCTCTCCACCATCATCCAGCCCGTGACCCTCGCCTACATCGTCTACCTGATCGTCTGGCTCATCCGCGACACCACCGTCGTTCCCTGGACCACCTTCGCCCTGCTGGGTGCCATCTACGGTCTCCAGGCCATCATCTTCCTGCTGCGCCGCAAGTGGGAGATGGTCGGCTGGATGATCATCTACATCCTCGCCATGCCCGTGTTCTCCCTCGCCGTCCCCCTCTACGCCTTCTGGCACATGGACGACTTCAGCTGGGGTACCACCCGCGTCATCACGGGAGAAAAGGGCCGCAAGGTCGTCATCTCAGACGAGGGCAAGTTCGACCCGGCCTCCATCCCCAAGAAACGCTGGGAAGAGTACCAGGCCGAACTGTGGGAGGCCCATTCCCAGCGTGACGACCGCTCCGAAGTCTCGGGCTACTCGTACGTCACCAAATCCTACCATCCCGCCCAATCCGAATACGGCTTCGGTGCTGCCGCTGGTACAGGTGCAGGCCACCACCATCCCCCTTCCCGCCCCATGTCGCAGCTCGACCTACCCCGTCTCAGCTCGCGCATGTCCTTTGGCGCCTCCGAAGTGATGAGCCAGCATAATATGGACATGGAGCTCGACGACCTCGCCCATCTCCCCTCCGACGACGCCATCCTCACCGAGATCCGCGAGATCCTCCGCACCGCAGATCTGATGACCGTCACCAAGAAGAGTATCAAGACGGAGCTCGAGCGGCGCTTCGGCGTCAACCTCGACATCAAGCGGCCATATATCAACTCAGGTATTCCATTCTTTCAATCCTTTTTCTTCTCTTCATCTGTGTCATCTGCTAATTAAACCGTCTAGCCACCGAAGCTATTCTCTCTGGCGGGCTTTAATGCAATCCATCCATGTCCCGGCGTACGGTTCGCATCATGACAGCGTTATTTGGTTGTATATCAGTAATCATAATGGGATCATAAGTCAATGTTAGTAGTAGAGTTACTACAGTACACTAGGGGATCTTCTCCCTTCGATAATCTTGTCGAGAGTATGTATGGAGTAGTAGAGTAACCTTTGTAGTAGAGTAACCTTAAATCTACTAGTCTATCTACTACGGCCAAGGCTATGCTACTGCATTCTGGTATCGCAAGATGGTATATAGAATTTGATCCAAAACAAACGAGCGAGAGGAAAAGAAAAAAAAAAAAAAAAGGAAAACTCCGAGATGAGGAGAGAGCAAGAAACGAGAAACACCATCCATCATACACCTCGTTTCACTTGGTATCATATCTTTATTTTAATCAAGCAAGTCTTCCTCCAAGCCCATAAACAAGTAGAACGAAACAGCAAAGCAGAGCTGGACTGGTAGTAGACACTCTCACTCGTGAGAAAGAGAGAGAGAAATGTTCTTCACTACCAACCAGCTGGTATCAACCGAAAACAGACCGCTGGAAACACAAAAGGTACCGAGGGGGGATAAAGGGTATACTGCTCCTGGGGGTATACTGCTGCGAATGAATGGGAGTGACTGGATATCAACGCGGTGGCCCAATCGGGGCCGGGTATCCTGAAGTAGAATTCGACGTGCTCGGGCGACCACTGTCGAAGGAGGCACGCGGGTCGTGCTTGGGCGTCATGTCGCCCGGCGCCGTGCCAAAGGGGAACTTCATGTCGAAGCGGGACGGCCAGCCGTTGCTGGCGGTGCTGTTGCCTGTCCCGCCGCTGTTGTTGTGGCTGTGGGAACTCCCCAGGACGGCGGCCGTCGTCGTAGTCGTTGTCGCCGACCCGTCGTCCTCGGGGAGATTGACCCCAGAGTCGTTCCATGGATTGCGGTAGCCGCTGTCGCGGGATTCCATGGAGATCAGAGAGGTTTTGGACGCGTTACTGGACGCGTGCTTGAAGAACGAACCGGGCGAAGCAGAGTGGTTCTTGCGCCCGATGAACGAAGAGAAAGAAGAGATGCTGCCGGGCTTGCGCAGCCGCTCAAAGATAGAGCCCCGCTCGCTCGTCTCGTCGGAAAAGTTGGGCCGCGTCGGCGAGTCTGTCACGATGGGGATCGGCGCGTGCTGGAGCAGCTTCGAGTCGAAGAACGGGAGCGATTCTTCAAACGAATCCGACTTGGGCCGCGGGATCGCACCCTTGATGGTTGTCGCGTCGAGGCCGTGGGCCACCAGCCGGGATATCAGATAGTCAATCGCATCCTTCAGCCCACCGGCATTGTTGCGCGTGTAACCGAGCACGACACGATCCTCGGCCGCAGGGCTGGGAGAAGATGACTCTTCCTCCGACGGAATCGCAAGATCAGCACCAGTGTCCACCGTCGTGTCCACCTCGTACTGTTCCTTGAGCTTGGCCCGCACGTCACGCAAAAATTCGGACGACTTGAAAAAGTCACGCAGTTCAGGGGAACTCAAAAAGAGCAACTCGTGGTTTTCAGGGACCATTCCCTAGAAAATTAGCCTACTTCAATTCACATGAAAAAAAAAAAAAAAAAAAAAAAAAAAAAAAAAAACTCACCAGTAAAGCGTCAACGGCTTGGGGAACCTGGTACTCGGGCCCAGAGATGCTCACGACATCACTGGCAAGCTCCGTGCTGGGAAACTCGATCTTGCAGTTCCACTTCTTTTCGAGTTCCTCAATCTCCGACAGGCGGGTGAGCAGCTCGCGGTGGTACAACCGGTTGATGACAACCCGTTCGGAAACGTACTCCGCATCCTATGAATAGTGAGACATTTCTGCCTGGGAATAAATAGCCCTTGGGATTGGAAATGAGAAGGAAAAAAAAGACGTACCACTTTCTCAACCATGTCCATAATCTCCTGCTTGACGAGATCGAGACTCTGTGCGTTGCGAGCGGGAGTGCGGCAGATGACATTGTCGACCTTGATGTCATCATCCTCCTTTCCCATGCCGCCACGGTCCATGGCGTTGGAGAACTTGACAAAGACCGAGTACTTCTTCATGATGCGTTGAATATGCTGGCCACCGATCCCGATGATCCGTTTATGGTACTGGTCGGGAACGTGGAAGGAGATGGATGCCGGCATCTCCTGCTCGACCAGATCCAGGCCGTTCTTGGTTGACTCGTACTGGTTGCCGCACACATCGATGTAGAAGTTATATTCGTTGAAGCCATCGAAAATGATCTGCACATTGCCTACAACCATGATCAGTTCTGAAGCCAAGGTACCAACCAGCAGAAGGGGAGCTTAGGAAGCTTACTCTGTCCCATGATCTTGTTGATCTTGCCGTTCTTCTTGCCACTGACAAACTCCTTGTGCTCGTTTGCAAGCTCGATCTTGACCCGCATCTGGTACTGGCTCCGCTTGACAAAGGGAATCTGATTGATGACCATCATGGCGGCCTTGACAGCGTCGTCGGATCCGTTGATGGTGAATGTCAGGTTGTCGAAGCTGACCTCGGCGCCAGAGTTGGTGCAAATGTCGGAGAGCATGGTGCGGACCTCGACGGCGGAAGGAGCGCGGAAACCGGCCTGAGAGGGATCAGGCATGATGATCCACCAGGAAGCGCTGTAAAACTGGCCGGCCTGTCGATTTATTAATGATTCTGTAGGGAGAGAAGAACTTTCCG
>NW_019208916.1:1082620-1110892 GCF_001890105.1 Penicilliopsis zonata CBS 506.65
CCCGCCGATCGACCACGGGGGTATACCGGGGCGACGCGATATCGATGTAGATCGGTTGTTCCTGCTGTGCACGCCGACTTCTGACAGCCGGGGCCATGTCTGTGAGCAGCACGGGAGGCGGTGACATTGGCTCTTCTTTGATATAGGGTTCGGGAGAATCGACACCTTGCCTTCGATAACGGGTCCGCTCCTGGTCATCATAAACCCTGCGACGCTTCCGTGGCATAAGCTGCTGCTGCTGCTGCTGCTGCTGCTGCGATTGAGGTGGACCCTCGGGGCTTGCACGACCCGAATCGTACTCGGGATGGGTTCGGTCGGAGCTGTAGTCGCGGCGGGCCTCTCTCAGATGTTGAACCGAAGGAACCTTTGCCACAGCGAGGGGTGAGACATGCGACGGTTGGGGCGCGGCGGGGGAAGTGATATGATTCCGAATCACTCTCACGTCTCTCGAGGGCGAAACCGACCGCCGAACAACATAGGCATGATCAGAGTCGTACGTTCGGCGTCTCGCGTTGCCTGCAAATCCTTGGTGATACTCACGGCTCTCTTGTTGCCGGTGGTCCATCGGAGGCACGTCGGGGGCCGGGGGCGAATACTCGGGCTCCTCCAAAACGTCGGCTGCTTGCTGGGCAGAGGGATGCTGCTTCTGAGAAAGGGTGGGCTGGTCAGCGACAGGGTAAACATCTTGCATCTCGCGATCCGATCCACTGTGGTTGAGGGCCTCAAGGCGTTGCAACTCATCGGAATCATGGTCTACTGGGGCATTAGAGGCGCCATCCTCCACACGAGGGGGAACTGGCCGCTCCAACCCTGGAGACGGCTTTTGCTGACTGCCAGGCTGAGGCGAGTCAGGGGCTCTACTGGAGTAGAAGGAATTCTCATCAAGCGATTCGCTGGGCGCTGCGGCTGCTTCTGCTGCTGCTGCGCCATTAGGCATGGGCCTCTCACTCGGTTCCACGGGCTTGACAATCTCCAGCGCTTTATTCAACACGTCCGAGACATCGAAGTCAGGCTTTGCATCTTGAACAAACGTCTTCTGCCGTGACTCGAGTCTCCTCTGGTCCAGCTGCTCACGCAGCGCTCTCTCCACCCGCTGCCGCTGCAGCTGTATCTCTGCACGGACGAGATCATCCGACTTTGTAAGGAAAATCGGATCGATTTCCGACGTCGGCTTGGGGGGAGTGCGCGAAGACGGCTCCTGCACCGCGACAGGCGTTGCACCGGCGCTTTCGGCCGTCGCCAACCGATGGGATCTCTTCTCCGGTCCAGGAGGCGACGGTCCACTCTTCGCTGCCTTGGTCTGGATGGTCGCGACGTTCTGCACGGGTCTCGACGGCAGCTTCCGCACAAACTGCTGCGGCACCTTGAGTCGGGGGTGAGTCCCGGTAAATATCTCATCACTGATCTTCAAAATCTTTTCAAACTCCCTCGCCTCGTCTGCCATTGGCATCGCGGGCGGAAGACCACCGGTCGCTACCGTCGCTGCTGCATGGCCTGCCATGGCGAGGAAAGCCACGCGAAAGCGACCTGAAAAAACACCAGCCTGATGGGAAACCCCTAGTCAGCCACCATCTGGTACGTCTGCAGCTCGCAGCTTTCGCCTCACACCGTGTCGCGTGGAAGGGGAGGAGGTGGTCTGGGAGGAGAGAGAGTTGGCACTCGCCAGGCTGAGAAGGGGAAACTCGCTTGGCAGTTGTTTGTTAGGCGGGCTCCTAAAGGGCAGGCGGTGAAGAAATCCCGTGATGATAACCAGGAACGTATCACACCCCGCCTGCTTTGCTGTGACCAGGTCCAATATTCTGGGCTCCTGCTGTTTAAGAGAGCTCTTCACGTCTAGAGCAGAGTATCTGCCTTTGTTGTTACACTTATTAACTTTATTGAGAGTTTTGTGATTCAAGTGTGGCCTTTCTACGACTCGACGTGGCACGAGAGACGCTCTAGTTCGAAGGATCTGGACAATGGCAACGAACGGCCAGACGAACGGTGCAGCGGATGCGAGGCCTGTTTTCTTCTTTGATATTGATAACTGTGTATGTCGATTGACCGAGTGTCTTGTCTGTTGTGGTTCTGAACGCTGATACCTGGGTTAGCTTTACTCCCGAAGTCAGCAACCCCGGCCCTAGGTACAATCTGCGGATGGAATATTGACATATTGCATCTGCAGAGAATAACATTCACGATGAAATGCAAGTCCTAATAGGTGAGATGGATGATCATCTTCCACACTGAAGAGAGACGCCTTGCTAACTTGTGGCGGTGGTTTAGATAAATTCTTCGTCGAACACCTCTCCCTCAGCGCGGCAGATGCGACAATGCTTCATAAGAAATACTACCAACAGTACGGGCTTGCGCTGGAAGGGCTAACACGGCATCACCGGATCGATCCCCTCGAGTTCAACCGCGAAGTGGATGACGCTCTCCCTCTCGACGAGATTCTCTCACCCAACCCTGTCCTCCGTGAACTGCTCGAGGATATCGACACGACGAAAGTGAAGCCGTGGCTGTTGACAAACGCCTACGTCACACATGGGAAGAGGGTGGTGAAACTGTTGGGTGTGGCAGACTTATTCGAGGGCATCACCTACTGTGATTACTCGCAAACGCCGCTGGTGTGCAAACCCAGCCAGGACATGTACGCAAAGGCAGAGGCAGAAGCCGGCGCTCCGAGCACAGAGAGCTGCTATTTCATAGGTACGTGGGTGGCTTCTCGACTCATAATCTGGACTGACTAACCGACGGCGAATCTGGCTTCAGATGACTCTGCTTTAAATTGCAAGCACGCGCAGGCCCGGGGGTGGAACACAGTCCATCTGGTCGAACCAGAGCTCCCCCAGCCCCCCGCGCCAGTGTCAAATTACATGGTGCGAGATCTCGAGGAGTTGCGGACTCTATTCCCCTCTTTATTCAAGACAGGGTCCAAAACCATGTAGTAGTCAAATCATCCTTAGACTAGATTTTCAACACACTTTCATGCACATATAGAATTCTACACACCTTCCTCTTCGTGATTCTTATCTCCTACTGCCCTGTATAATCTGTTTCCTGAACTGTCACAGAAAGCACTTGTCAAGGCACCCATATATTGATGCCTCAGGCTCGACAGCCGTCCGTCAGGCTAAACCACTTTGGGTGCCGTCCCAAACAGGAATCCCCCATACAAACGCGGTTGTCCCGTTTCACCTGTGCCTGCCACTGCCACCGACGTGCCAAAACGCCGTATCCTGGTCTTGCCATCGCCGACACCGTGAATCTACTGGCTGAATAAGGCCTGATCATATATATGCTCCGTCATCATGGGTGATGTCTCTCCTGGCCAGGTGGTCACATTGACCGACGGACGGCAAGCCACCGTTCGCTTTGTCGGGCCCACGCATTTCGCCGCTGGAGATTGGATCGGGATCGAACTCGACGAGGGAACCGGGAAGAACGATGGAGCGGTTCAGGGCGAGCGATATTTCGACTGTGAGCCGGGCTTTGGCATGTTCATTCGGCCCACGGCCGTCGTGTCGGTCGCTGAGCCGCCGCCAGCTCGCGATGGCAAGCAGCCTCTCAAGAACAATGGCAATCCCACGGCCGCGCCTCGCGGCAGGCCGCAGAGCAGCATGGTTCCTGGCGGGTTAGGTATCAAGAAGCCGAGCGGGCTGTCTGCTACAAATGTCAAAAGGCATAGTGCCACCGCCAGTCCGTCCCCTGCTCCGAAAGTTGCGACGACGCCGCGCACATTAAGGGTAGGTTTTTCTTGAAAAAAAAAAGGAGACACCTTGCTGAAGGTAATACGTGGATTCTTGGCTGATAATATGGGTTGAATGTCGTTTAGTCACCCACCAAATCTCCAACAAAGCAACTCTCTTCAACTTCAGGTCCTCCCTCTAGTCGCATGTCGATGGGTGGTGCTCCACGCCCTTCTCCTGCTATAACACCCAAGGCTCGCCCAACCCCCAGCACAAGGACCTCTATGGGTCCTCCTCCTCCACTCCCTACAACGAGTTCCAAGCGACCTTCGTTATCAGGACCTGCAGGCAGAACCACACGGCCTCCCTCCCAGACAATGTCTTCGGGACCATCTGGACTTTCCAAACGCCCTGCGATTCAGCCCAATCTTACCAAAAGACCTTCAGAGACCGCCGATGGTGGGAGAGACGGGCAAGCAGATGACCCGGAATCCCCCGGCAGAGACGGCGAGAGCGGACTTGCAGAGGGTATCACGTCCCAGGTGACTCGGAGGACATCTGGCACTGCCCGTCCAAACGCTTCTAGACCGAGTCTCTCACCTTTGGCCCAGCGCCAGGCCCAAAGCAATGCGCTGACCAGAGAACTTGATGAGCTTAAAACAAAGCTGAAGGTGATGGAAAAGAAGCGCGCGGAGGACCGAGAGAAACTGAAAAATCTTGAGAAGCTTCAGACGGAACGGGACAAGTTTGAGAGTATCATTCAGAAGCTACAAGCCAAGTATCAACCTCAGCAGCTTGAAATCGGTGATCTACGCAAAAAGCTCAAAGATGCGGAAACAAGGCTCGAGGAAGTCGAGCGTCTGCAGGCAGAGCATGAATCGTTGATGGAAATGGCCTCCCTGGACCGCGAGATGGCGGAAGAAACGGCCGATGCCTTCAAGCACGAGTGTGAGACCTTGAGGCTAAAGGTCGAAGAACTGCAGCTGGAAGTCGAGGTTCTACGGGAGGAAAATGAGGAACTCGGCCAGGTCATGTCACCGGAAGAGAAATCCACTCAGGGTTGGCTCCAGATGGAAAAGTCGAACGAACGTCTACGCGAGGCCTTGATTCGCTTGCGAGATATGACCCAACAGCAAGAATCGGAGCTCCGGGACCAGATCAAGGAACTGGAGGAAGACCTAGAGGACTACCGCGCGGTCAAAGCTCAGTATGAGACTACCAAGGAGAAACTTCTCGTGTCGGAGACCAATGTGGAGGATTTGAAACAGCAGTTGGAGACTGCCTTGGGCGCCGAGGAGATGATCGAGGAGCTGGCGGATAAAAACATGCGCTACCAGGAAGAGATCAACGAGCTCAAGGCAGCGATTGAAGACCTGGAGTCCTTGAAAGAAATCAGTGATGAGCTTGAATATACACACATCGAAACAGAGAAGCAGCTCCAGGAAGAGATTGATTACAAAGACACCCTCTTCAGCGAGCAGAATAGGAAGATCGCCCAGCAAGATGAGCTCATTGAGGATCTCGAGTACACCTTATCTCGCTTCCGAGAACTCGTCTCTACCCTGCAAACCGACCTGGAGGATATGCGTGCCTCCCAGCAGATTTCGGAGGCCGAAGCCAACGACCTGACCACGCGCTCGAGGGCGATGATGGACCTCAATATGAAACTCCAGGCATCTGTGTCCAAGGCCCAGACCAAAACGATCGATATCGAGATCAATCGCATGGAGGCAGAGGAGGCAATGCAGCACCTTTCCATTCTGAAGAACTATCTGCCAGAGTATTTCGATAGCGAGCGGAATTCAATCCTTGCTCTGCTGCGATTCAAACGCATCAGCTTCAAGGCGGGCTTGATGAACACCACGATCCGGGAGCGAGTTTCAGAGCAAGCTGCCTCATCAATCGTCCACGAAGATATCTTTCCAGCGATGGATGTCATCGAGAAGGTCCTGTGGATATCTTTACTCAGTGACCGGTTCATCAACTTCCTCGGTAGCTGCTCTGCAGAGGCTTTCGTTGGGTTTGAAGGAGCCTTGTTCGAGTTGGAGCCTGTGGAACGAACCATCAATTTTTGGCTTGAGGGTCTGAAACGGAACGAGATAGATATGAAAAAGTGCGCGGATGAGCTGTCCAGATCCATTGCACTTCTTTCACACCTCGCCGAGACCCTTCTTCCACTTAATCTGGAGACATTCGCGGATGAGCTCTGCATGGGCTCTCATCTTACGCTGTCTTACCTGGATCATGCTGCTACCTCCATTGCACGGCTCAAATCTTTGGTCCAGGGCAAGCTTCCCACATCTGCCGAGGACGATGGGGAGAACGCCTTCCTGTTCGGCAAGATGGACACCTTTGTCTCTCAAACTCGAGGGCTGAAAGTTGCCATGGGGAAGATTTCTCGCTCCCTTGACGACCTGAGGTCAAGATCGCTGACTCTTTCCAGCGAGGCCACGGAACCATTCAAACAGACGGAGGATGCGGCAAAGGCGCTTTCGGCCCTCGCCCGGAGCATTGGCGATAACGTCGCGCTCTTACTGGGCGAGGAAGGCCGTGCTGAACCGTGGACCCTGGGAGAGATACAGGATACTATGTCACAAGCTTTGGTGTCTTTTGATTCAGCCTCAGGCTCGGAAACTGACAAGAATGACGCTTTGTCTGTACTGAGCAACCGACTTCGTGCACTCGGTAGCTACCTCGAGGATTTGGACTCGATTTCCAATGACCTGTCGCTGACGACGGAGTTTGAAAGACTATCGGCTCCATGGGTCGCCAGAGCCCAGGAATTAAAGTCCAACAAGACCATCTCCCCGGACGCGGACGAGGAGATACGGCGCTTGAAGAACGAGATCCACGAGGCCTCGACGGCTCTAGGAGTCAAGGACAAGACTCTCGAGGAGCAGGCGATCAAGGTTGAACTGCTCGAGTCCAGAATGCGTGAAGCGAACAAGAAAGCGGCAATGGTCAAAGAACTCGAAACCAGGATTGAGGAGATGCAGACGGCCGAGGTAGAACTTCAGGAAGCCTTTGACAAGCAAAAGAAAGATCTGCAAGCTGCGGAAGCAGAACGTGACGATTACCAGACCCGCTTTGAGAAAGTCAAGCGCGTGTCCGGAACTGTCGGGCTTGCCACCACCGCTGATGGCGTGGTGGTTGATGCGGGTGTCTCTCTGGCTGCGATGCGTGAGAACGAGGCTCTGCGGACCGAGGTTGAGAGCCTGCAGGCGGCGGTGCGTTACCTGCGCGAAGAGAACCGCCGGAATAATCTGCTGGACGCGTACTCGGTGCAACGATCCGCAGACCTCTACTCCTGGCTTGACGCACCCCTCACCCAGGCCAAGGCGAGCGCTGAACGCGAAAAGGTCCAGCAGACGGCCTCGGAGACCCGCGACGTCTTTGCCCACCTGCTCAAGTTGACCCAAGAGTCCTGCGTTCCTGACCTCAAGGCCACCATCAGCACGCCCGGAGACAGCGGCTCCAACCGCCTGGCCTGGCGCCCATCGAAATCCCGCCTACGGTACCAGGTGCTCCAGCAACGCGAGAATTTCGAGCGCTGGACCGAATGGCGCGACGACATCGTCAGCCATGAACGGGAGCAGGACCGCGTGGCCGCCGCCAAGAAAGAGCGGATGCTGCGCGAACAAGCTCAACGGCACGCACGCCTCAACTCGGAGCTCGAGTTCCCCAAGGGCCTGGGCCACGGCATGATGGGCCGAGCGTGGCAGATCCTAGGCATGCAGCGAGACGATGAGCGCAAGGCGAGCCTCGCAGGGCGCCCGGGAGGCGTCGTCGACATCGTGTCTCCGGATTAGCGGGCTTTGTCCTGCCTTGCTTTTTTTTTTTCTCAAATAATTAGTCCTCGCTCGCGTTTCTCCAAGATACCCTCGTCGCAGCAGCGTATTTAAGTCTAGAACCCACCCTTTCTTCCCATCTCGATCCCTTGTTTAATATATATTTTCTCTTTCCATGTACACTAGCTATGCTCGGGCTTTAACCTCTTAACCTTGTTGTCAACAGATGTAGATAAGAAATTAGATTTATCTACTAAATAAGCCTAGGGAAACACGAATAGCCGTGGCCTGGTATGGCATTAAGTACTGTAACTAGTGCGAGATAACCAGATGGGTATCTTCAAAGATCAAACAATATAAGAGCCACGCCGAGTCTTAGATTAGAGCGAGAAACCAAGACGAAAGCAAGGAATTGCCAAAAGAGTGGTATCGAAAGGGGAATCTGAAGGGAGCGGTAATTATCTTGGGAGATTGGTTTGAAAAAAAAAAAAAAAGAGTCTAAAAAGCAAGACCGACTGCCGAGTCACCATAACGCGAATAGTAACATTCCTCTCCGGCTGCGTGTCTGGCTTGCAGTCTGTGCTGCCCGGGGCGCATATACTCATCATCAAGAATTTCAGGCACCGTGGGGGGTGCCTGGTACTGCTGTTTTGACGAGACGGGCGAGAAGAGAGGCCGAGGCACGTCGGCGGTGAAGTCGAGGTCACTTCCCACCGGGGCGTGGATGGTCGTGGCGGCCGTGATGGCGCTGTAGAGGGATGGGGTGGTCTTGACGCACGTCATCGTGGAGGAGGTCGTCGATCCACTCAGAGTGCGAGAGCGGCTGTGCAGGGAGGAGTCCTTTCGAGGAGGAGTCGAGTGCGGGGAGGAGTTGTTCTTGTTTGCAAACAGCCACTGCGCGACACGGCTGGATGGTGGGGATCTCGGAGGCGTACTGGGGCAGCTGGCCGAGAGAAGGGGCTCACTGGTCGATGGACGGGTGGACGGTTCGTGGTCCTCTGTAGGAACGGGCGGCAAGGGTCTGTCTAGCAGGTAGATGTCGGCTGAAGGCCGTGAAACGACGGGAGGCGGAGCCTCAGCAGTCCTTCTCTGGTTGGTGGGACATGATGAGACCGGTGAATGATTGATGATTGACCCAAGCAGGTATCTGTTGGGGGAAGAGACGGTTTCTTGTTCCGACAGGGCGGTCGAACTGGGACTCCGAAGAGAGAAATGAGGGATGAAGGGGTCGGAGAGATGGTCCTGGTTCTGCTGGTGCTGTCTGCTCAAAACTTGGCCCATGGTTCTCAGCGATAACGACGGACGAGCACCAGACCCGACTCTTTTCCGAGCCAGCTGTGATGACTGTCTCCAAAAACTTGGCGTTTCCGACGTTGGTGATATTACCGTTGGCGGAGGGGTGGGTAGGCTGGCCATATCATCGAGCCCAAAGTTTTCAAACGTGGGGAGCTCTGATAGCCGATTTCCAGGCCGGTGGATCTTCAGCTGGAGAGGCTGGAACCGTCCCTGCTGCCTAGGCTGCTCGAACTGCTCTGCAGGAGCGAAGGAATGGTAAACATGACGGAAGTCAGTCGGTGCGCTGATCCGTAGCTGCGAGACGGGGGTCGACCTCCTTTTAAAGGGGAAGGTCGCACGGCTGGATGCTCTGGATATCCTGTCCTTGCCCTCCGTCACCCAGGAGGGGAAAACCGGTGTGCGCTGGGGGCTCATCGGGCTGTTGGGGAGACTGTCGTAGACAACCAGTCTCATCGGTGGAACTAGGTGCGGTTGGTTATGGCATACCAACATCTCCCGCTCAATACCTGCAGCCAGCAAGTGTCAGTACGGCGGATTTTCTTTCCTGCTTTCTCACAACGACAGACACCACCTACCTTTCTGTTCCAGAGCCCGCTGGTGTTGTTGCCTCTCGTTCCCTTCCCTAGCCGACAGACAGGACAAGCAGGAGGCGATCCAACCAGTGAACACCGACCCAGCCTGTCGAATTGCCAGCGTCATCGCTGCCCACGCTTCAGGGCTGAATGCCCATGCCTCGCTCGGCGCTCAACGACGACGTTCAGAAGAAAAAGAAGGAATGCCTCAGGCCCAGCCCGTTCGTTGATATGTCGCCTTATCCTCGAGATCTGCCCCGCCCAGTCTGCCTGAGGGAAGGGGGGGGGAGGTGGGGGGGGGGGGGGGGGGGGGGGGGGGGGGGTTCCGATATAAACCCGCGACGGTTTCCTGGACTGACAGCCGCACGAGCTAAAGCTGGACCAGACACACACCTTGATACCATCCTTAATCATCTCTTTCTTCCTTGCAGCGAGACGACGACAGCCAGTCGATGGCCCCTCCCGGGGGAACGGGCCCAGCATGGTGCGTCCGGCGTGCGTCGTGATGGTGTGGTGGTTGCAGACACTTCATTTGTCGGCTGGCGGGGACACCATCACACTGCAGAAAACCTCGCAGACAGGCATTGTCGACAGCCATTCGCCTGAAGGGGAGAGTGGCTATCTGAGAGAAGGTTTGGGAGAGCTGTGGTGGGCGCGTAAAGATTGGCTGTCAAGCATCGACAGGGGACTAACCAGGGCGCTAAGGCTGACAGCGAGTAGATTGCGATGAATAGCCACGAATCGCTCTGATTCTCTCTAGTTTGAAATGAAGCATGTTTCTCGAACAGATGGTCTGATGGCTGTGGAAGATTGTGTTGGCTTTTTTTTTTTTGGCTTAACCTGCCGAGATGCGTCCCGGACAGCGGTTCGTGAAAAAGAAATTGTTTCATATTTACGGTTCCAAAAAGGCATAAAATGGGCAAAATGATATCAAACAGCAGGGAAATGGAAAGAGAGAGAGGGAGGGAGGGAGGGAGGGAGGGAGGGAGGGAGGAAATGAAAAGGCCCGAGATAATGCACACGTCGTGTTCTGTTGCAGAGACGAAGGGGACGGAATATAAATAATATACGGGGATACTAGTTTAAAGAATCACAGTCCGATTTTATCTGTCCCACACGTTGTCGTCGTTCATGGGCCCATATGCCCAGGAGCTCGGTGTCGCGGTCGCTTGTCCGTCATCTGAATCGCGAGGAGATTGGGGTGTGTCGTCGGGTTGAGATGCTTCTTCGACTGGCTCGCCAGACGGTCTCCTATCATCGCACGGGTGCATCAGCAAGGCTGTTGGTTGAGACGTGGAACGAGACACGTCGGGAAGACTTACTCGAAATGCCGATGCTCAGGTTCAGCCCAGGCAGAGCCGAGCTCCTTCTGCGTCTGGACTCGCTCCGCCTCTTCGGCCTCGCGGTTCTCGACTACAAGGTCGACTCGTTGGCTGCGACGGGATTTGCTCGACTGAGACGAGCTTGGGTTACGCTGCAAGGGCCCTGGTGCCTGAGGACTCTCTTTCCGGGACGCGTTGCTGCTGCTGGTTGGATTGGAAACCGATTCGCGACTCAGATTCCCGGGTCCACTGCGGCTCGAGCGACTCTTGCGATGCCTGCGGGCTTTGTGAGCCGTATCTGTCCGTGGAGTCCCTTGGTAGGACCGCGACGAGGGGCCCAAGTGCTGGTCTCTGGGCACTTCATTCGCTGTAATGACAGGATACTGGGTAAAGAAAACATGTCAGCATTTCACCATGAAACAGCATTTCAATTGAAAACACAATTAAACAAGTTCACCTACGTTCCAGTCGCCGAATTCGAGCGCTCGTGCATTGGCAAACAGGCGCTCATCGTCTTCGTCGAGCGTGGTCTCGTCGATCTCACTGTTGGAACGGTATCGTTCTAGAGTACTTTGGCGGCTGCGGTCGCCACGGGCATACCGGCTGGATTCTGCGCCGTACAGCAACGGGGTTCGACTATTAGCCTCCCCTGGTTTCGGGATCCAGTACTTGGCTTTCCCTCCACGCTCATATCGCATCCCGTCCATCACCCGTTTCACTCGCGAGCCCGACTCGGCGTGCGGGATGATGTTGTCACCGGAATCAAAGAACCGGTATTCGTATGTTTCGCCTTTGAAGGTCATCTTCGAATCTTCAATGAGATCTCTGATGCCAAAGGCATCTCGGAGCGCATATTTCACGGGCAAGCGAGCCGAGGAGATGGTCGCATCGGCATAGTCGTGCCACGAGAAGCCATACCAGTGCGAGATGGCAAAAACCGGCATCTCAAAACAGATGAGGCTGTCCTGGATCGCCGCTGCGAGGTTGTCCGGCGTATACCCGGCGACACCGTTCGACAGCGCGCCCAACCACTGCAAGATCGACAGAAAGAACCCTTGCCAGTAGGAAGCGAAGATGATGAGCTTTATACACAGAAACTTGGGAACCGGACGGAACGGTGTCAAGTCGTCATGCAGGCAGACCCAGAAAATCGCGAGAGAATAAAGGCTGACGGTAACACTAATATTGTACACAATTCCGGTCCAGAGGTATCCGGAATCCACACCAAGGTACCCTTCCTTGTATGTGTCGGTTGCTTTCATGACAATGGAAACCAGGGCAAGGATCGGCTTGAGCCATGCGTATTGGAGGATGCCTCGCTTGACGGCAAGGAAGGTATGAGGATCGGAGATGTCGAGTTTCGGGAGGATGTGGTTGAGAGGCCAGGCGTGCGAGACCGGGGGGCGGCCATGGGTCATAATAATCAACGCTCGTTCTCCGCCGAGAAAATTGATGAGCAGTTGGAAGAACGTGTAGATCGTAAATGCCTGCCGCAGTCAATACCCGTCTCTCCAGTCTCCCCAGGCGAGTCCTGTACCTCATATATATCACGGACCGGGTCCAGGAAATAAGAAGCCCTCAGCGATATGATACTAGCCCAAGACGAGGCCGCATATATAGGCACCCTGTATTCATCAGCTCAACCACCTCCTCCTTTCACAGGCCATGGCATCACGCACATCAACAATATCCGGACCACGTATCGCTGAAGAAGCGGTTTGCGATAGTTTTTCCTGTCAACCAAAGCTCAGTGATGGGAAATAGGATACAATCAAAGCCATCGGATCGTACGTTTGAAGCCATATCGACCTGTAGACCAAGGAGGGGCGTGTTAGCCATGGAGCTCCGTGAGAGGGGGCAAGGGAGGTTCGACGACAGCAGGCTCCCCCTGACAGTAACTCACACAAAAGATAACAAAGAGGCCACCAGAGAGGAAACACCAGTCACAATAACCACTACCCGAGCAAGACTCGAGCCTGTACCGCCCCCAGAGGAGCCGACCTCCGTCGTCGACATTGTTCGCGGTACGTGATAAGCCTGCTTCTCTCTCTCTCCCTTTTTGTTTGCGTGGACCCGCAGAACCGTCCCGCGATTCAGCGACCGGTGCAGACCATTATTATCATCAGCAGAAGACAGAGAACAGCAAGGCCTGGCGAGTGCTCGAAGCAACAGCGTTCTGCCGGAACATTGACGGGGAATGGGTTGCTGGCGAGGAAACAATAACTGATTGCGTAGGCTGTCGTATTTCTAAGGCTACGCGTTGATTGATCACGGGGAAGCTCCGCAGTCTCGACCGCCCGACCGACGCGCAGGACAGCCTTCGCAGCTCTCAGCCAGGAGAGCGCCCTTGAGACGGCGAGAGTGTTCTTCGATTCATCCAGGGACACGGCGGATTCGTCGTATGGAGTTTGAATCTGCTCTGTCCCGTCGGGTCGCAATGGAGGCGGCCCTGGTCGCCCTTTAGATCGGGAGATGGCTACGACGAGCATAACCGCGGAGTATTCGACTCCCAACCCGAGCTTTAATTGGTAAGATGATGGTTTGGAGTCGTTGGCTAGAGAAGGCTTTGTCTGATGGGTTCCAGGTTTTTTCTGCTCGAGCTCAGCGTGTCGGGCATCCTGTATGTGGAATCCCCCGATGGTGCGTCGGGCTTTTTACTGACCACACACGTATAGAGTGCTGTTCTTTCTCCTCTACTTTAACCGTCTCTTCGCTACTCTGATCTCGTATGGGATTCGGGCGTATACATGGCATTACTACCGCGCGTACGTCGACATCAAGGCGCTGAATATCTCGCTGCTCGGAGGGCGGATCTTCTTCAAAGACATCCGATACCACGGGGTGAACGAAACGATTTTTGTGCATGGGGGATTTATAACGTGGCAGTACTGGGCACGCGCGGTCCAGAGGTCGGATCTTTCCAAGCTCAATGAGAAACCGTCGGGGCCATCGAATAGCGCGCGAAATGCTGGCAGGGAGGGAGATCCGCCAAGCGTTGTCGACGGCGAGAAGAACAGTGGTCTTGGGGAGCAGGGAGGAGTCAAGAAATCGGACAAGCTTCCTTGCCGCATCACTGTTACGTTCTTTGGCCTGGAATGGTTTGTGTACAACAGGACCCCGGCTTATGATAGTATTCTTGCCGGGTTTGGTGTCAAAGATGACCAAGCTGCTTCGGAAGATGAGGATCATGATCCTCCTTCAGCGGATTCCAGCAAGCCACCGAAGCGCAGTTCGAAAGACCAGCCGGTGTCTCATGATGGCGCAGCAGCGGGGAGCGACGGAAACTGTCCGGACTCTCAACCTTCTACGGATCCCGACCTTGAGATCAAAGGTCCTCTTTTAACTATTCTTCGGCTCCTTCCTATTGGGCTGGTTTGTACCAAGGGTGCCCTTGTTATCGGGAATGAGTACACGAGATCGGTTGTGACAACCACGTTTTCAAGTGCTACGGGGAGCATCGATGCCAGCAATGCAGGGCCATATGACCTCTATCGCCAAATATTCTCCTTTGACTTGAACAACCTTGTTGTGCAATTGCGGCCGAATCCTGACTATAAACAGAGCCAGCTCACAGCTGCACACGGCTTGACCTCGCCGCATGAAGACAAACTCGGGGCGAGACGGACGAGAGACCACTTCTTCAACTACCAGTTGAAAAAGCGGAAAGTCTGGCACAGTGTTCGCGACCTGATCCCGTATTTCCAGAAGTCAGTAGAGTCGTTCTATGTGTTTGATCATGGCGAAACCTCGAATGCCGACGCTCCCAAAAATCCGGCTGGGACTCCAGGTGATGTTCGTTGGGTCGGCCTCTCTCGCTATCTGGACAATGAGAGTCAAAATGATCATGAGGGGTGGAACGCCGTGGAGTATGCCAGGTTCTCGACGATCCTAGAAAGCCAGAGAGTGGCCGTCAGGTACTTCTGGGATATCCCTGGGTCAGTGCCACTTCAACATGCTCCCTTGGCTTCTTCCACGAGAATGAAGTCGCGAGATATTAACGGAGCCCCCCCCCCTGAGTGGGGTGTGGATCTCAGGATAGAAGGCGGCTCTATCACTTACGGGCCTTGGGCAGACAGGGAGAGAGGAGGACTGCAGAATGTCTTCTTTCCCAACTTCTACCGAAGTGCTTCAGCAGCCGTACCGTTGACCCCGGGGAGTAGTAGACAAAATACCGTCTTCAAATTGACCATCGAGCTCAGCGAGGAAACTACTTTGCGTATACCGACCCGAGAGCCATCCAAAGACTGGCAATGGAAGGGTCGAGCCGAGGCGATTGGAGGATCCTCCAAAACGAAGAATCAACAGCAAAGACGGGCTCGAAATAAAGAAGGCGAGAAGAGCCAGGTTGGCCCAGATATCCGTCCCTTTGGCTGGCTGTTTCTCCGTGTTGCGCCTGATTCTACTATCACCTACACCATGGACATGATAGCTTCAAGTTCAGGATATACAAATCAACTTGCCTTGGACCTTCGCGACTCAAGGCTCTCGTCCAGCATCAACCACGGTCCTTTGTGGCAGTGCCCGAGACAATTGATGACTTGTGATCTTTCCAATCCTTTGGGCTGGAATGATCTTCGCACATGGAAGTTCGACATCGAGAGTGAACAGATGGAGTTGTTTCTCTTACGCGACCACATATTTCTCATCACAGACCTAGTGAGCGACTGGGCGTCTGGTCCGCCTACAGATTATTATACTTTTGTACCATTCGTGTATAACTTGAATCTTTCCTTTACAGACCTCCGACTTGTCATGAACGTGAACGATATGAACATCATCAGCAACCCTTCTGATGTCAATGACAACAGCTGGCTAGTCATCAAGGGCAAGACCCTAAAATCGGACGTTCTTATACCTATTGACAAATATAAACCGGAGCAAAATGCAGTTACTTTCAAAGTCGACCTTTTGGATGGCGGCATAGACACCACGACGCCATCGTGGGATACTTTGCATACCTTCTTACAAGACAAATCAACAGCCCTTCTCGATAGTCTGTCTATCGACGGTATCTACAACTATTACCTTTCCACGTCCGCCGAACTCGTCGACACTTTGATCCTTGATATCGCGGGCTCTTCTCCCAGACTTTACCTGTATGGGTTTTTGATCCGGAACTTCATGACCATTAGAGCGAATTATTTTGGCGATGAAATGCATTTCAGGACACTGGAGGAATTCCAGGAACGTGCATATTCTCCGAATCAATCCAACACACATCACGGCCTGAATCCCAACCGAAAGTCAAACGATCTCGATGTGATCCTTCATGTCACCGCCGACAAGGTTTGTGCTCTTCTTCCAGGGAATATATACGACCGTTTGAAGATGATTCGACTCGATGCACCTTCGTTAGAGATTGATTTGCGATTTACGAATTACTATATGGACTTGCAATTTTCACTCGGCCCCGTGAGAGCAGCTTTGGAGTCCCGACAAGTTGATGGCTCAACCGTCCTGTCTGCCACCCAGCTGTTTATCGATAGCTGCTCTATCCATGGCCATCGTCTCTTTGGTTTGCCCCCTGCTGAGCCTACTTACGTTTGCAACTGGGATTTTGGAATAGGCCGCATTATAGGCGAGTGCTCGGCTGAATTTCTGAGCTGTCTGACCGCGGGTCTTAAAGCCTTTGATTTCACTTTAGATAACTTCGAGAACGCTTTGCCACCGGTTATACCCATCGTCTTACATGATGTCACGTTTCTACGAGCCACACTGAAATCAGTGCATGTCTCTGTACTCATGAATGAGGCGGCTCTTCTTGTGAGCTCTGGTCCAGTGAGCACAAAATTCAACGACTGGGCAGATCAGATGTTCTCCAAACGGCTCTGTGTTCTTATTCCCGACGTGACGATTGCCGCTGTGGCTCGTCAAGATTTGGATGATTCAAAATCATCTCACGGGGCAGTGAATCCTTTAGGATTGATTCAGCTTGCAGTGAAATTGCGACTGGCCAAACGTACCTGGAATATTACGGAGGATAGGAGACTTCAGCAAGAGCACATCAAGATTCATGATGAGCCTACCCATCGGACCCCCTGGCTCCTGCTTGATGGCATAGATGACGACCAGATACCATTTATGGAAGGGAAGTTCGATCCCCCTACCATTCCTATACCATCCCTGCCAGCACCTATATCGACACGATCCAGATTTGTCGATCGACTATCTGGCAGGCAGTTTTCCGAAACAATGACCAAGGGAAGCAATAGGAGTTTCATCGATGCCTCAAGTATGAGGAGCAGTAAGAAACGAAGAATCCATAGCGCCAATTCGGCCTCAAGAGAGTATGTCCGAACTCTTTCGGTACCGGGATTGTCTACCTCCGGTGACTTCTTGACTCCAGCAAAATCGCGTTTCGAAAGTGGAATCGAAGATCCGAGGATCTATGTGCGCGATCAATCCACACCCTATGTATCTTCGAGGGCAAAGACAAGCGATGCCAACCCCTGGGCCATTCCGGAATTTTCTCTTCACAGATTAACATTGGATACAACCCAGCTTCCATCAGAGGAAGTGGCTCCTCACGATAAACGAAACATTGAGACAATTGACTCCCGGTGGAATCTGCTTTCCTCGCCCTTTGAAGAGGGGAACACCACGCATACCAATGTCTTCCTTGAGTTGCCTGAGGGAATAAGAGGGTATTGCGCACCTGAGTTTCTCCATATCATCTCGGACTTTATCCAGGAATTCCAACCAAGTCACCCAATTGAGGTTATCGATTCTCTCCAGACAGACGTCGTGGGAGATATTGTAGCATATGAGAAGTCCCTTAACAAGCCCAAGACAACCACGAGTCTTGCTATCCGCGTCCCCTCGATCCTCGTCCGACTAGCTAATAAGACACATACACAAGACAGTGAGAGTCAGACAATAAGTTTCCTTGACGAATACATCATCAGCCTATCCAATCTTCGATCCGAGTTTCGAACAAGGACTGAACGTCAAAAGGGCGACTTATTGAAAGGGGTCAAGAAAAGTCATACGGTGCACGCAGCAATGGATGCCCTCAAAGTGGCTATCAATGGTGGCAATGTGGATGGTTCTCATGGCAAGGCTGAGTTTGAATGTCGACTCGGAGACACAAATTTCTGGCTCATGAGCACCCCTGCGGTGCGAGCCCATCTCCAGATGCGAGCTTTTGATACGGTCACATCGCCAAAATCAGTTGCGCACCTCGCGTCTCTCGTTCGTCGTACTACCACCATGTCTGACTCTGCTGCTTCTGCGTTTCAGCAGAGCTCCTCACTCGGTACTAAGAGGCTACGGTCACTTATCTATGGCCTTACACAGTCTGCTGCCTCCATTTCGGATCCATCGTTCCTCACACGCATATCCAACGTGCTGAGAATTGCACCATCCCATATACGACAGCATGATTCCTGGAAGATCATCTCTCGTCTTCGTAATACATACAACAACCTTCCTTCTGACCAACAGCGGACCCTGGCTACCAGATCTCCGGGTGAGGAATATTCACTGCCGGATAATGCCAGATCGATTGTCCTTTCCAACTTTGACCAATGGCGAGCCTGGGATCTGGCTCATGTTGAAAGAAGTTATGTCATGCGGCGAGTATGGTCTCCTGTCGACAGTGTTCAAGAAAGTACTGCCCCGCCTATGTACATCTCTTCTACGATCAGATCGTTCCGGTTCTTGATGGATCCAGGCCCAAAGGAGAGCGATTTTACATTGCAGGATCTGTCGACCAGAGTATCAGTCCACTCGCAAGAGACTGATGCCACCACAGCCAAGAAAATACCCAAACAGCTGATAGTCGTCCAGTCATACTGCTCTTCCACCGCGCTACGAGTGCGATGGGAGATACTCGACCTCGTGGAGGAGATCATGACAACCATGTCTGATATTACCTTGGAGTCGTCGAACTCCCCACAGCAACCTGCTGTTGCTGATAGGGAGAGCGCAATTGAGCTTCAGGTTGTCATGGGAGCTGACACTGGCTCGATAGCTCTCGATGGGGTCAATGTGAATCTCAAAGTGACAGGTACTGCCCTTAGAGGATCCCTGGCTCATAACGGACACAATAAAGGGGGGGTTAATCATTCGACTCTGCTGCTTAGCGGAGAGACTGTGCTCTCTGAGGTTTCCAGTGTATCCAAGACACTCATGCTCTGGAGGATTCGGGATCCACGAACTTATTTTTCACTTTTGGCTAAGGGAAGTGGAAACAAGTCGGCCCATGATGTCAAGATCGCCGCCTCTTGCAAGAAGCTACGCTACGAAATGAAGGAAGACCCTCTAAGTCTTGCACACACAGCAGACCGACTGATCGAAGACGAAATCCGGTACATCAGTCAACTCGTGAAGGAAATCAAGAGTTTACCAAAGCCTCCAACCGAAAATACCTCTTCGTCTCAACAGACAACGCAAACCCGGTTTCATCTGGCATTATTCTCCGATGATTACCGGCTCTCCTTTTGTTTGTTGCCTTCTTTAACTTATATTATAACCGGTGAAGTGGCCCGCATGTCCGTGATGCCGCGGGAGGATTCGAAGATCGAAATCGATTTTGACGTGAAGAAAAACACTCATACTCTCTTGTCTTCGGAGAGGAACAAGTGGAATGTCCTATCAATTCTGGAGATACCACCCATCAATGGTCGCATCGTTGCCAACCTCTTGCCTGAACGAACGGAAGTTGAGGTCGACACCACCATCGAACTTATCAAGCTACAAGCTAGCTCGGTGCGAAGCTTACTTGGGGCACTATCAGGCTCGGAGATGGCCCATCTAGTATCTGATCTCAAACAGAACGTAGCTGTCCTTGAAAAACACCTTGGTGATGTCCTCGCTTTGGAGAAAACGCCGCCCAAGACAAGAAAGCCGTCAACTGGCCATGAGTTCATTTATAAGGCACGGCTCACAATGGCGGGCACGGAAATTCATGCCACCACCCCGGGCCTCAGCAGCAAGCATTACTCTACGGAGATGTGCCTGACCCTTGGTATGATCCAGATGCATCTCGACAGTGGGTTGGACCAAGGATACCCGATGGAACACCCTTACTTCCAGATCGATGTGACTCGGATCATCTTCGACCTCAAGAAACGAGAAAAATCAAGCAGTCGCTCCTACGGAAGGTGTGCTATCGACGCGAAATTGATAGGTTCAACGTCCGTGGGCGAAAGCGGGGAGCTCTTAAGGGCGTACCACTTGAGCAGCAAGAAGTTCGACGTTGAACTATGTGCTGAGACGGCGACACTCATTGTTGACATCCTTGCCCATCTACAGGAGCGTCTGAAGACGTTGGACCTTCAACATGAGGCCAAACGCTTCAAGAAACTACGACAACGGGGGCAAACCGAGTCCAGGGGAAAGGCAACAGAGATTCCTGCTATCCAGGTGGAGGATGGAGGAGGAGATTCGCAGACCTTTTTCGATGCAATCTATACCCTCGATCTCAACAACGTCCAGATCAGCTGGAACATGTTCCATGGTTCTACGGAGATTCCTGGCGAGCAAGCCGAGGATCTGGTCTTCTCCATCAGGCATCTTGACCTGTCGAACAAAAGGACCAACACGGCGAAGCTTCGGATCGAAGATATGCAACTTCAGATGGTTCCCCCTTCGGCAGACCGGCGGGAGCGATCGTTGAACTCGGCTCTTATGCCGGAACTGGTGTTCAACGTGGCGTTTTCGTCAAAGGAGAAGGAAATGAGACTGGCTTTCCAGGCTGCGGGCAAGTCTGTCAACCTTCGGGCGACTTCAAACTTCATTCTTCCTGCCAGCATGTTGCGGGATTCCATTGCATCGGCATCCAACACGCTACGCGAGGCCAATGCGATTTGGATGCGAACACCATCCACTAACAACAACACGAAGCGCAACCTGTTCGGAAACAAGCGACTACGCTCTATCCTGGTCGATGTGGATTTTGCTGGCGCTTCAGTCGCTCTGCTCGGCAGTTACAACGATGATCATCAGAGGGTGCTGATGGTGGCTTCCAGAAGCAGCTCTCTGCCCAAGGGAAAATATGGCCAGTATGTCCAGGGAGATGCGGCCACCACGGCCACCTTCCGGGCCCCTGGTGTTGCCTTGAAGGTCCAGTTCGAGGATAATGGCAAGGATGACCCGGCTTTGAATGCAGAGCTGAAGGTAGACGCTTCAACCAATGTGCTGTATCCAACGCTTGTTCCATTGATCAAGCAAATGACGGCCACTGTCAAGGAGGTCATGGGTGAACAGGAGTCGTCGCCGACGGCGACCTCGGTGTCGGTGCTGCCGGCCTCTTTGACTCCTACAAAATTGCAACCGAAGTTCATCGACGGAACCCCACTAGACACCAAAAACGCAGACTCCATTCTCGGCCGCTGCAAGGTGAACGTGGGCATTCTGATCTGCAAGCAGGAGTTCAGTCTGAGTTGCCAGCCCATTGCGAGAGTCGCGGCCACGGCATCGTTCAACCGCGTGTACGTGACGATCAATACCGTCCAGTCCGATGACCATGGACGCTTCCTGGCGCTCCTGGTGGCGTTTAAATCGCTGCAAGCCTCTGTGAAACATGTCTATTCCAATGAATCGACAGCCAGCTTCGAAGTCGAGTCGATTATCATGTCTCTCATGAACCGCCGGCATCTCGGTAGCACCAAGGGCATTTCGGCAATTCTCAAGGTGAGCCCGCTGGCGGTGATGTTGAACGCCAAGCAGGTGCAGGACCTCTTGCTTTTCCGCGAGATCTGGGTTCCCTCGGGGGAGGATTCGGGTGGTGCGGCTCCCGTCCCAGCGCCGTCTACGGAGACACAGGCCTACATTGTGCAGAGGTATCAACAGGTGGCGGCGGCGTCTGCCTTCCCCTGGGACTCTACCATCTCGATCGAGCAGATGCGGGTTCAGCTGGATCTGGGCCCCACGCTCGGCAAGTCTCAGTTCTCGATCCAAGACCTGTGGCTGTCGTCGAAGAAGAGTTCCGATTGGGAACAAACGATGTGCATCGGCTTCGACAGCATGGGGGTGGAAAGCGAGGGCCGGATGAGTGGGTTCGTGTCGCTGGAGCGCCTGAGGGTTTCCACTTCCATCCAGTGGCCTGACCAGACCCCCCTGTCTGGCAAGACGCCGCTGATCCAAGCGTCGATTGCGTTCGACCAGCTGGGGGCCAAGGTCTCGTTTGACTACCAGCCGTTCCTTGTCTCGGACATTGAAGGGTTCGATTTCCTCATGTACAATGTACGCGACGACGCGACGGGAAGCAACCGGGAACGACTGTTCAGCATCCTGGAGGGGGAGAAGGTGCAGGTGTTCTGCACCAGCCTGACGGCGTCGCAGGCGCTGGCGCTCTTCCAGGCCTGTCAGCGGCTGGTGCAAGATAAACAGGCGGCGTATGAAGCGTCGATCCGGGAGATTGAACGGTTCTTGCGACGCAAGTCGGCGATGGCGGCGAGCGGGAAACTTGAGCCTAGTCGGCGCGAGACGGAGCGGCCGGAGGAGGACAGGGAGAGCGCCGAGAAGGCCCCGATCTCACTGTACACGGGGGTGGTTGTGGCGATCAAGACGGTCAACATCGGGGCGTTTCCGAGCTCGTTCTTCGACCACCAGATCCTCAAGCTGGAGGCGCTGGACGCGCAGGCACGGTTCGCGGTGTCTCTGCAGGCGGGCAAGATCCACAGCGCGCTAGGCCTGACGCTGGGCCAGCTGCGCGTGGCTCTATCCGGGGCCGGGCGCGCCAGCTCGACCAACCTGGACGAGCTATCGATCGACGAGGTGGTGCAGCGGGCAGTCGGGTCGCGCGGGGGTACGATCCTCAAAGTCCCGCGGCTGGTGGCGCGGATGGAGACGTGGCAGACGCCCGGGGCGCGACATATCGACTACATCTTCCAGAGCACGTTCGAGGGCAAAGTGGACGTCGGGTGGAACTACTCGCGCATCAGCTTCATCCGGGGCATGTGGGAGCGGCACTCGCGGGCGCTGGCGTCGCGACTAGGCAAGCCGCTGGCACCGTCGGCAGTGCGCATCACAGGAGGGCAGCCCGGCGACGGCGACGGCGATGGCAACAGCCACAGCAACGGCCACGGCAACGACGAGCCGGGGGAAGAAAAGATCACGGCGGTGGTGGTGAACGTGCCGCAGTCGCGGTACACGTACACGGCACTAGAACCGCCGGTGATCGAGACGCCACAGCTGCGCGATATGGGCGAGGCGACGCCGCCACTGGAGTGGATCGGGCTGCAACGCGAGAAGCTGCCCAACCTCACGCACCAGATCATCATCGTCACCTTGTTGGAGATTGCCAAGGAGGTGGAGGATGCCTACGAGAAGATCTTGGGGTCGTCGTGAGGGAGTTGGTTGGGGGGGTTGAGTCTCTATGGTGTGTCGATGATGCAGAGTACAGAGCATGGCCTTGTCAGCCTGAAGTTCCCTGCAACATGGTACTATAGTATAGTTAGTCTTATGTATACATACTGGTTATCGTGGTATGGCCTCCGACTATGTTGAGGCTGGATTAATAATGTTAAGTCCTATCTCCGATGCATACAGCCTCGTAACATATTTCATTCTCAGACGTATTTTTCTTGTAGAATACCAAGTTTATATCGTCTCTTTGTGTGTTTAGCTAGAAGATTAGATGAACAGGAATATATATCATACTCCATAGCGGATATATCGGTACTATCCATAGCGATACTAGATGATATAATCTATACTTACGTACCTTATGCCTGTTGATAGGCGTCGTTCCAGAACACAGTTCACAGTGAGGTACCAGGGTACCAGGGTACTAATAACTCAATAAGTACTAGGTACTATAACTTAATAGTACTAACAAGTACAATAAGTTCTATTGCCTCAGTATATGTATACGTATGGGAGTATAGTTACCTAGGTACTGTATAAGTGATACTCTGTATGTAGGTACACGGCGGGGTCCTAAAACAGTATGGTTGATGACGGTATTACCACAGTAACAGTACGCGTATTATTAGTAGCTTACCCAGGTAGAGAGGTAGTAACTAAGGTACTAGGTAGGTACCTAGGTACTAGGTAGGTAGGTACCTAGTACCTAGTAGCTTATAGCTTTACCCAAGGTTACCCAACTTACCAGGTAGTACTAACCTCTAGTACAGAGTACAGTACACGGCGCCCGGTAGAACAGCCAATGGCAAGCTCAAAAGGCAGAGCGGGCACAGAGCAGTGGCAGTCATTGATTACGGGTGGTTGCCTCAGGCAGAAAGGTGGGATGTCGTTATATTACTGAAATACAAATACGCTGCATCACCTGCATCCCCGAGCCATGGAAGGAGACGAGATTGAGTCATATATTAACAATAGGTAAGAATAGACAGATCTAACTAATAAATCCAACTCAAGAACTCCGTATTCCAGAGTCCATCCTCCGTCGTAGTCCAATTTCTGCTAGTGAAAAATTTGACGAGGGCGGGACAAAACGCACATCCAGATTTGAAATCGGGAAAATCCCTTCGTCTCCACCCGGGCCTCTTTTCCCCCCCCTCCTCTTCTCTCGCCTGCGACTTTTTGCTCTTCTTCACCTTCCTCTGTGAAGCCTCCAGCCTTCTTCCTTTGCTTAGGAGCAGTGCACATAGGTTTTTCATCTCGAAAAAAAAAGTCTTCATCAGGTCGAGCTAGCCCTCGGTCCTGCTTCTTTGTGTTTTCTTTTTTTTCCCTTCACAGATACCCCTCTTCCTCAACCCCGCCTCGAAGGCCGTTGCTGAGAAAAATCCGTCAAGATGGTTAAGTACGTTGTCTCTTGAGAGATTCCATCACATACTCTCTCTCTCTCTCTCTCTCTCGAAAAGAATATCTCGCTGACTATCATGTCTACAGCTTCACGATCGAGGAGGTCCGTACTGCGTCTGCCCCGCGCCGCCCGAGGGCTCCCAAACTCGCTCGGCACCGGTGGCTATCAGCATCAGCCCACACAAGATGAGAAGATCAATCAGCTAACAGAGGTGTAGATCCGGGCCCTGATGGACCGTCCGGCCAACATCCGTAACATGTCCGTCATTGCCCACGGTATGTCTTGATCTCTGCTCTGGTGAATAGGAGCGTTGACTAATGTCGGGCTCTAGTCGATCACGGCAAGTCCACTCTCAGTGACTCGCTCGTCCAGCGTGCCGGTATTATCTCGGCTGCCAAGGCTGGTGAGGCTCGTTTCATGGACACCCGTCCCGATGAGCAGGACCGTTGCATCACCATCAAGTCCACCGCCATCTCCCTCTACGCCAAGATGCAGGATGAGGAGGACCTGAAGGAGATTCCCCAGAAGGTCGACGGTAACGAGTTCTTGATCAACTTGATCGACTCGCCCGGTCACGTTGATTTCTCCTCCGAGGTCACTGCTGCCCTCCGTGTCACTGACGGTGCCCTCGTCGTCGTCGACTGTGTCTCCGGTGTCTGTGTCCAGACCGAGACCGTCCTGCGTCAGGCTTTGACCGAGCGTATCAAGCCCGTCTGCATCATCAACAAGGTCGACCGTGCCCTGCTCGAGCTTCAGGTCTCCAAGGAGGATCTCTACCAGTCCTTCTCGCGTACCGTTGAGTCCGTCAACGTCATCATCGCCACCTACCTCGACAAGGCTCTCGGTGATGTCCAGGTCTACCCCGAGCGCGGTACCGTTGCCTTCGGTTCCGGTCTTCACGGCTGGGCCTTCACCATCCGTCAGTTCGCCATCAAGTACGCCAAGAAGTTCGGTGTCGACCGCAAGAAGATGATGGAGCGTCTCTGGGTAAGACCCCCCCCCCCAAAAAAAAGAAAAAAAGAAAAGAAAAAAAGAAAAGAAAAAAGAAAAGAAAAAAAAAAAAAGAACAACTGCTGACATATCCCAGGGCGAGAACTACTTCAACCCCAAGACCAAGAAGTGGACCAAGAACGGCGAGTTCGAGGGCAAGCAGCTCGAGCGTGCCTTCAACCAGTTCATCCTGGACCCCATCTTCAAGATCTTCAGCGCCGTCAACCACAACAAGCGCGATGAGATCAACACCCTCGTTGAGAAGCTCGACATCAAGCTTGCCAGCGACGAGAAGGACCTCGAGGGCAAGCCCCTCCTCAAGACCATCATGCGCAAGTTCCTGCCTGCCGCCGATGCCCTCCTGGAGATGATCTGTATCCACCTCCCCTCCCCCGTCACCGCCCAGAAGTACCGTGCCGAGACCCTGTACGAGGGTCCCGCCGACGATGATGTCTGCATCGGTATCCGTGACTGTGACGCCAAGGCCCCCCTGATGCTCTACGTCTCCAAGATGGTGCCCACCTCCGACAAGGGTCGTTTCTACGCCTTCGGTCGTGTCTACGCCGGTACCGTCCGCTCCGGCCTCAAGGTCCGCATCCAGGGTCCCAACTACCTCCCCGGCAAGAAGGACGACCTCTTCATCAAGGCCGTCCAGCGTACCATCCTCATGATGGGCCGTTTCGTCGAGCCCATCGAGGATGTGCCCGCCGGTAACATCGTCGGTCTCGTCGGTATCGATCAGTTCCTGCTCAAGTCCGGTACCCTCACCACCTCCGAGACCGCCCACAACCTCAAGGTCATGAAGTTCTCCGTCTCCCCCGTCGTCCAGCGCTCCGTCGAGGTCAAGAACGCCGCCGATCTGCCCAAGCTGGTCGAGGGTCTCAAGCGTCTGTCCAAGTCCGACCCTTGCGTCCTAACCATGATCAACGAGTCCGGTGAGCACGTCGTCGCCGGTGCCGGTGAGCTGCACCTCGAGATTTGCCTCAAGGATCTCGAGGAGGACCACGCCGGTGTGCCCCTCCGCATCTCCGACCCCGTCGTCTCCTACCGTGAGACCGTCGGTGGCACGTCCAGCATGACCGCCCTGTCCAAGTCCCCCAACAAGCACAACCGTCTCTACGTCAGCGCCCAGCCCCTCGACGAGGAGGTCTCCCTGGCCATCGAGGCCGGCAAGATCAGCCCCCGTGACGATTTCAAGGCCCGTGCCCGTGTCCTCGCCGACGAGCACGGCTGGGATGTCACCGACGCCCGTAAGATCTGGTGCTTCGGCCCCGACACCTCCGGCGCCAACCTGCTGGTTGACCAGACCAAGGCCGTCCAGTACCTCAACGAAATCAAGGACTCCTTCGTCTCCGGTTTCCAGTGGGCCACCCGCGAGGGTCCCATCGCCGAGGAGCCCATGCGCTCCATCCGCTTCAACGTCCTCGACGTCACCCTCCACGCCGATGCCATCCACCGTGGTGGTGGTCAGATCATCCCCACCGCGCGTCGTGTGCTCTACGCCGCCACCATGCTCGCCGACCCCGGTATCCTCGAGCCCATCTTCAACGTCGAGATCCAGGTCCCCGAGTCCGCCATGGGTGGCATCTACGGTGTCCTCACCCGCCGCCGTGGTCACGTCTACACCGAGGAGCAGCGCCCGGGTACCCCCCTCTTCAACGTCAAGGCCTACCTGCCCGTCAACGAGTCCTTCGGTTTCCCTGCCGATCTCCGCAGCGCCACTGGTGGCCAGGCCTTCCCTCAGTCCGTCTTTGACCACTGGTCCATCCTCCCTGGTGGCTCGCCTCTTGACCCCACCACCAAGCCTGGTCAGACCGTCGTTGAGATGCGTAAGCGCAAGGGTCTCAAGGAGCAGATCCCTGGATACGAAAACGTAAGTTTTTTTTTTTTTTTTTCTCTCTTTTCCATTCTTCTTCTTCTTTCTTCCCTTACTAACTATCGCAGTACTACGACAAGCTGTAAAAAAGTTCAATGCAAGCCGGATAGACTTCCCCTCAACGATATCTGGAATCCTTTTCTCATGAGATTGACAAATGCGATACAATGGTCGGTCTAAAACGATTTTTTTTTTCTCTTGAGTCGTCCGATCTTGCAGAGGTCACCTTTGTCACCCGTCCATCGCCCTTGCGACATGGAAGAGCTACCTCGAGTCGCTTGACGGCATATCCGGAGTTCCAAATACCTAGAGAGAGAAGTAGAATCAAGGAGTGCGCGCATTTGAAATGGCTTTGCTTTCTGTTTTGCTTTTGAGATTGTCACGTTAACGACCGTGAAGGCTTTTTTCTATCTTTACTGTTCTATATTTTACCAAGTTGGACATGAAAATCAATCTGGTAATCACCTTCTTCCCTGGTAGTAGTAATCAAACTCTTGTATCCTCCATCATATTCTTCGTAAAGTTGTTTACATCGCTCCTAAGGACTCCGTAACACGACATGGGCAAAACAATGCCAGCCTCAGGCCACCAGATCACGTGACCCTTTATGTCGCGCGAAAGGTTCCTCGCAGCGGTTCCCTTCATCGCTCATTCACCACTGCCTGGTGAGCTCCCATCACGATCAGGTAGCCATCTCTCTTTCTCCGTTTGTCCTCCATCAACGTCTCTAATAGCCTGCTAGCTAGAGGAATCGGATTCTCGCCCGTTGCGCGCCATCTGGACTTCGCAAAGTCGCTACCCGCGCCGATTTAAATTTATGATGAGCCTCTTTTTTTTTTTTTTTTTTTTTTTGAAGCCTGCCACGGTGAGCTCTCATCGATAGCAACAACAAGAAAACCAAAGCTTCACGGAGATTTCTTCATAAAGGAAGTAGTCTGCTGTGGTAAAGGACACGGGGGAAACGCCGCGATGCAGTTCTCCGAGGAAGAAGCTGCTGAGGTGAAGAAGTGGGTGGTTAAGAAACTCGAAGATATGTGCGTGTC